>NW_016159579.1:45062-69538 GCF_001687245.7 Rhagoletis zephyria
AAAATGATTGTAATTTAAATTTTTCGATTTTGGTCGCTTGTAACACTAACAATTTTCTTCGAAATTGGCAAAGTAATATATTTTTGTAAGAGGACTGTAGGTCGCTTATGTTGATTGGATAATTTTTTCATGAGATATTGACGAATAGGTTCGAAATGTACCAAAAACACGTTTTTCGAAAAAATTACGAAAACGCTTGTTTGAAAGGAAAATTGGCTTGGAAAATATTTTTTTTCTTAAGCGATTACCACAAAATTTGTAGAACAGTGTTATCGATATATTTGATGCTGGTCTTCAATTTCTCGTCATCCATTGTCCATAACCGTACAATATTTAGAACGCATTGACTAGTTGAACCTTCAAAACCAGCTTACCCTTATGTAGTTATCAATTAGTTATCGACACTGCTTTTATTTCGATTAGGAAAAGTTAATTTTAAAATATCGAAGAAAATGCGAGACAAAGGCAGGACACTTGGAAAAAATCAGTACATTTTGGGGGTTTTCTGTTTTGAAAAACTACGCAGGACAGACCTTTAAATAACAGTACGGTCCTGCAAAAAACAGAACGGATGGTCACCGTATATATAGTATATACATACATACACATTTAAATTTATTAGTACGCAAGGGAATAAAGTAGCTTGCTCTATGCCGGCCGAGAGCGATTACCTTTCGTCATGAAATTACTAATGAAATTGCATCAGCTTGCAAGCGCACTGAGCGTGAGCGGCTTGGCCCCAAACATTTCATATGGGTATACCAATCGCTGCTACAGATTGCATTGCAATTTACAGGCGTAGCTGACGGGCAGCAAACAGACAGAAGAGACAGTCAAACATTATGCAGATACAAACATATATTTATGTATGTATGTACGAGCATATTGCTATATCTAAATGCATGCAAAAGTATGTACATATATTGTAATAAATCGAATATCGATCGTCAGCACACGATCGTTTAATGCTTGGAGTCGAAAGACAGCAAACGAGCTTGCCAACCAACCCATTCAGTGGATCCCATTTCAAAGCGTCACTGCCGTAAGAAAATATCTATGCATATATGTATGTACGTACATTAGAGTCGTCCAAAAATTGTAAAGTCGGAATTTTAATGCCGCCACCCCCTGGGATTGTTCTGTACCGAAAAAATTATACCCTTATTTTTCTACCCGAGCGCACTTGTGCACAAGGGTATTATAACTTTGTTCACATAACGGTTGTTTGTAACAGGCAAAACGATTCGAGATAGATATAGACAAATATATACATAAATTATCAGAATTAAAAAATAAATCGATTAAGCGGTGACTGTCTGTCCGTCGGTGCACACGATATACGAATACGAAAGCTTCGATGAATCAGTAAATACTGAATCTAATTTATTCAAAATTGATGTTTGCAATAATTATTTAGCAAAAAATACGCTTATATTAAAATTTTTTGACCCCGCCTTTTTATGACCACATATGTGTATCTCGGTAACCGTTCGATCAATTTATACCAAACTCAGTACGATTATTGTGTTTGCCCCATAAAGGCAAAACGTTGAAAATTATTGAAATGTGACTAAAATTACGTCCAATTTTCTATAACGGTAAATTTCAGAAATGCTTGAAACTTGAATGTTTTGAAATTTAAGTACGCTAATTTTACCCAAAATTGATACTAACAACAATCCCTTGAAAAGAAGTAACATTATTATGGAATTTGGGAAATAGGCGTCATGCCGCCCACATATATCTATATAAGTATATCTCATTATATCTAACTGAACGTTCTATCGAAGATGTTTAAAATAGACGTAAAAACACCCCTGTTTACCACGAAGCGGTAGTTTTCGGAAAGGTGAAACAACTTTATTAAATACTTGCACCGGGTATTTAATGTTCGGCTCCGCCCGAACTTATACTTGGTTCACATATAAGTAGATTATCCTCATGTTCGAGCTTAACACCCTAATCTGTAATTATAACAAGAGATTAGCCATATAAAATTCGTCGCTTGTTAATCTGTAATTATAAAATAATGTCAGATTTAACCGATAATTTTTCGGTGTCCACTTTAGTTTTATCGATTGTTTTTGCGAAAGAGAGGAGAAATGCCAAATGTAAAAATAAACAAAAATGTACGCTAGCAAGTAAAAGAGGTTTGTAAAGGTATTTTTAATAAAAGTCCTCCATGTATTTTACATGGAGAAAAAAAACTTTTCGTAGAAATGTTATAAAATTCTTGAAAATCAATATTTTTCGATCGGAAAACTGTGGTTCTCTTAAGGAGTCTTCTAATATTAATATCAAATTGTTTATTAAACCACTTTTTTATGCTAAAGATTTTTTATTGGTCCCCCCATTGCATTTTCTAGGGGTCTGGGCGGACCAATAAAATGTAGTTACCATGAAAAAGTGGGTAAAGAAACAATTGAGTATTATTATTGGAAATCTCCTAGAGAAAAACAGAGTTTTCCGATCGAAAAGTATTGATTTTCAAGAATTCTACACCATTTTAACGAAAAGTTTTTTTCCCATATAGAGTACATGGAAAACTTTGAGCGCTTTGAGCACTCCCTAATTTTTTTTTTCTAAATAAAAAATAGGGGTATATTTTTTCGGCATAGAACAATCCTAGGGGGGCGGCATTAAAATTCCGACATTAACTTTTTCACATGCATTTTTGGACTACCCTAATGTACATGCATAAAACAAAATCTATGCAGACGTCGGCGAAATTACATGCCACAGATACAGCAATTGCTGAGCTGAAAACAAGCAAAAAAATATATACGCTTTAATTGCATCGCCCAAAAGAATTTGCAATTCGTGGCGCTAATTCTGACATACACGTTTCTGTGCTATTTTTACCGTCCCAAAGCAGCTGTTGTATTCAAGAGTTTTCACTGCAACTGAGCGTTTGCTTAAAATTTGCAAAATTTATGTATGAATCAGCTTTTCAAGATCAGTGCGGAAGAAAGGCAATATCGCCCCATGCATGGTACCAAATAAGAAAGAAAAGTTAAAACTAAATATTTTTCAGATATACATACATATGTAAGTATGTAAAAAAATAGAAGTTAGTTATTAATCAGCGCTAACATCATTACAATTACCAAATGAGCCTTTGGTTTAGTGATCTCACGTAGATCACGTATTGACATTTAAATACCAATCCTTATCATTTTCATGAGCGCTGGCACGCGGCCAACATATGCACATATACATACATATGTATAGATACATACCCTGCAGAAAAAAATACCATTTGATAAAAAATAACCCACTTGTAGTTAGCGAGATTTTTATAAAATATATAACTTGCAGTTAGCTACAAAAAGCTAACTTGAAACTAGTTGACAAGTGCTGCAGGAGTAATGCAGGAAAATGTTTTCTTTAAACGCGTTTATATTTAAATATCCTGCACTTCGCAAATAATTTTTCGAATAGAGGACAAATAAAAGGAATATCGAAATTTCATACTATCATTTTGAAGTTATGTCTGACGGAGTTCGAATATGGGACCGCCTACAGCAGAAAATGTAAAAAAATATGGAATGTTATAAAACAAATAAAGTAAATAAATAAAATAAAAATACAAAAAATATCTTGTTTTTCTATTGATATTTTATATCCAAAAGTAGTTAGGTACAAGTCAGTTACATCAAGTGCAGAGTAAACCACCCTTGACTATTTCGCGGCCATCGCCATAGAAATATAGTTAGATTTCGTCAAAGAAATATACAGATAATGGTGACTTTTCGCTCCTTCCTAATCAACTTAAAGTTAGCTTATAGTTAGATACATTTCCTGCAGGGTAGGTATGTACATATCTACACACATATGTATGTAACGTGCAGCAAAATTTAGGGGCAGTCTGGCAGAGCGCTAGTTCCCCCCCTACAAATTTCAGAACTGTCTCTGAAGTACTGCAAAAGGGATGCAGAGCTGGACGGTTGAAACTCATATCTTTCTAGTTGCGCTGTCAATCAATGTTACTCATCCTGGTCATGTGAAAGCTGACAAAAGATGGACAAATATACCATACTATGGTATTTTTTCGACTTTCTTAGACCCTAAAACTAATAACAAACTGTTTTCGATTATTTAATTATGTAATTTTCTAGTTTATGGGGCAACTGCTAAAATATTTCCAAAAAAGTCGTTATTGGCAACATTAATGCCATTTTTATACATATATACGTACGTATAAAATTGAATGCAAAATATAACCATAAAATTTAGTTCAGTTACACTTATTATGCTCAAAACAAAATAATGTAAACCGTGTTTTAAAACTTTATACAAAACAAAGTTAAATTGTACGATTTTTCATCAAAATTTTTGACCTTATAATCAGATTAAAAAAAAAAAAATAAACTAAAGAGGTAAACAATATCACTTTGAAATGGGGGTGCTATTGAGATGATCGATNGACATCTAGATGTCATCTACCTCGCCCTATTCACTACAGATGTCGCCCTATGCACTAGACATTTTTATAGGAACTTTGCAAAGCAAAGGTTTTATGGTGTCGGACACACAACATTGAAAGTTTCTGGATCCACAACATTGAAAGTTTCTGGAGCCACAACATTGCAAGTTGATAAAAGCGTTGTAAAAATCACCGCGATTAATTATTCTAAAATTTAATGAGCTATAGAACTGCATATTTATAAACTCTGATNTTTCCAATGTTTTTCATTTTAAATATTTTTCGTTAAGTTTTTTATCTAAGAACTATGTCTCATACTCCATAAACCATTTTAAATCAAATTCCTAACTGTGCTGCAAACTTGACAGAACTCTAAAAAACTGTCTTCAAATCTCAAACTTTTTAATCAAAGAGTTTTTTATAAATATCAAGTTTTAGTGTAGTAAAGTGTAATCTTGCTCTTTAAACGAAAATATTTAAATAAGAGAATACCTTCAAGTCGAGCGTAGAAAGANAAATTTCCAACACAGTTAGAAACGTGAATTTATTTGTTTATGTTATAATAATTATGACCCAACCTTAAATAAAAAAATTACGAAAAATATCTAGCATGCAAAACCATTGTGAATATTCAAAATTCTACATATTCTTGATTCGATGCCGGGGAGTCTATATATTACGTTTTAATAAATTTAATACAATTTAACGCTGAGTTAACACAAATAAGCATTCAATATATCACCGGTTTTCTCATTTTTTGAAACGACTTAGTTTAGATTTTTAATTAAAAGTATCCCTGAAATACCTATTATACGTAACAAATATACATAAATTATTTTTAAGAATAACGGGTTTAGAAAATGAAGGAATAACTGACACTTTATGTTCCTAATTTTAAAGCACAGTTTGCCTGAAAAAGTAAAAGTGCAAAATAAATAGCTATTTAAACATAAAATGAAGTATATTTTATTTACAAAATTGTATGCGTGCTTATTTATACTATACTTCTTAGAACCAGCTCAAAACTAACCAAATTTTTTCTAGCCCGGAGGTAACCCTTTTTTAACTATCTAGGAACTGTGGTTATATGAACTGTCTCAGAGCCATCTAAGCCAGAGTCAGCTCAGAACAAGTTAAAAAGTCCTGCAGAGGGCGACAATTGTCACTTCGTAGGACATCGCCATGTTAAAAAAGACAGTTGAAAGCATTGAGTTGGGATAGATGACGAACCAGTACCGTGCCTTTTCGGGCTAGCTCAGCGCAAGTTCTGAACCAGTTTGATTTGCTGCAGGGTATGTACGATCACAACATCCCATACTTGTAGCTATGAGTAGGTTCTATCAATTACTCCAAGTGCTAAGTCGATTAATGCGATAAAGATGTAGTAAAGATTCGCTGTGAAACAAGTTTACTTTGACTTTACTTACACACATACACATTTCTGTATGTATGAACATAATACTTACAATTGTGTGACATTGATTAGGAATGGAATTTTTAAAACATTTCGCTTCTGTAGTAACATTAAGGGCTTTGATGACCTTTTGCGTCGATAGGGAGTGTGTAGTTATATGGAACTAATTAGTGCGATTAAAATACTTAAACAAACGTATTCATACTATCTAGTAAAGCGCAGAACTCAGGAACCGGATGCGGAGAACCGGGTCTTTTAATGAGCCAACCGGTCAGGGCTTTACAACAACCGATAAATTCGATTCCAAAATACCCGAAAAACGGTTCCATTAAAACCGAAGAAACCCCAAAAAATGTTATGAGAACTGAACATATGCGTACGGCTCGGCAATGCATAAAATTACATATAAATATTATCTCAATCAAAGCTCGTTTGTTAATTATTTACTCCGTTTACATAGGCAAATCTCAGATTATTAGCCATCAAATTTGTTTGAGCTTGTTATTCTCACAACTCAAGGAACCTACCACCGTGAACCTAGAACCGCCGAAGCAATTTTAATGAACTTTTATGTGGCCTATATGGCCAATATGGCTATAGACCAAATTAAGAATAAAAATTAAAAAAAAAATGGCCCTGCCTCTCCCATTGGACCAGTGGAGCATGTTGCGCAAATGCAGAATTAGGCCATAATGATATACATACATATGTATGTACATATGTATACATTTTTGAATTTATTCAATTTATTTTGTATTTTTATTTGCAGACAAGAATTAATTTTCTTTTTGTACAAGTATTAAAACAAAGAATTTTAAAAGTGAAAAACTCCAGACTTGAATTATTATATTCTTCAAAGCATTTAGGGTGAAGCCCAATTTCACATACATATGTACATATATTACATATAAATTTAGTTTGGCTTGAGCATGATCGACATCGAAAACGGCTTTCACTTAAAATAGGATGTTGAATCAAACGAGGTTTTTTTGGATTAGAACTCTCCGCTTGATTGCGTTGAAGTTTCCGTATAGGGGCTGCCAGCAACGTTTTGACAACAAAAACTCGAAATTCCAGCTGTCCCATAACCGGAGCGTTTCCTTGTTTTTGCAAGATACAATGTATTTTCCATGCATTCACTATGGCCGTATCCAGTGCATTGGTTATAAGTGGCTAGTACCATTTTTTATCCACGAATGCGAATTCTATAGTTGATCATTGCGTTGTCAAATAGATCTACACCACCCATGTTGTGATTGTATTCATATATGGGACGAGGATTCGATATTGCCATGTTTTTTTTCTTTCTATCATATCGATTGACTTTGTTTGTTGCATTATGCCCCAAGTGATTGGAAAGAATAGTGACTACAGCATATTTTTTTCGAATGCATGGTCGCTGGATCTCCGAGGAGCTTTTTTGATTTTTTTTTAATATCTATAAGCTCTGCACCACCAGTGCGATTTTCACGCACAGTGCTTGCTGCAAAGTAACCCATTGTGGTTAGTTGAGACATAAGTTTGGAAGATGTGAAAAATTCTCAAAGAAAACGCGGTGTTGGTTTCGCTTGCACGTATCGATGCAGAAGTTGTAACACAATCGACTGTCCAAGACCAAAGCACGTATCTCTGAGAAATTAAGCCCCGTAATAAGGTATCAAAGCAAACAGGTATCCCTCGGCCGATCATAGGCAGACGTATTTATATCCAAATCGAATAGGTCTAGATTTTAGAAACATTTAGTATGAATGCCTGCCTAAATATGCAAATGATCATCGATAGAAAGGTTGTGAGCAAATATGCCGAACTGCATGAACTTTTTTTACAGTCGATCATTCAGTGGTGTCACTCTGGCAAATTTATCATTGACATCAAGCTTTCAGTTATCCCAAGCATGGAAATTATCTTAATCCGTTGAATTCTATCGCGGCTTATTACTGACTTTATTATTGAGCTTCCAAGATAAGGACAATTCTACCAGTAACTTCTTATAGATGGAATTGTATTGTAACCAGTAACGAACTAAATTCCGATGAACGTTTGTATACATGGGCGTAGCCAGGTAAGGGCAGGGGTGTGCTCGAGCCCCCCTCCCCCCCCTAACTTTAAAATTTTCCTTGTATATATATAAAATAGTGCCCTGAAATGCCAGCTTAATAGGGTCGAGCCCCCCCTAAATTTCATTCTGGCTACGCCGATGTTTGTATATCTTTAGAATATGTGGAAAATGAAATATCGCTGCAATCTATATTTGAATAGTTTTTGTACTCTGCACTATAAGTCAATCACATCATCGTCAATAAATAGTTCAAAGAGTTTTTAAGGATTTAGTGTTCCTACAATTTTCGAGTAGAGTTGGAAATTATACGACTGTATTCATTTATTTACTTACCCAATTTGTCGAACAAACTTTGGGAAGTTTCTGATGAAGTATCAACAGGCTGTTGCGAAAATTCGTATTTGTAAGACTTACTCCAATTAGCTTTTTCTGCCGTGACTGTTTGCTTTGGAATAGACTCGCTTATTTCGCTTTGATTGATCTTATTATTGTCATTGTATAAACAAAGTATTTCAACTGCTCCGGCAACTTTGCCAGGAATTACCTCGGCTTGATGAGAAAGCAGCTGAACATATTCGTCCAAATCTTCCGTGTCGCTAACTGTATCAGGCGGCAGCAATATCACTTGAACGATATCGGCGTTTTTTATATTACTTACTATTTCATCGTGATCGTCCAATTCATTCATTATGTGTTCTATATCTCTTTGTGATAATATCTTTGCTGGCACTTTAACGAAAATATTTAGTGTTAAGTCCCAACGTTGCATTTGCGCAACGTAAAACTTTAATCAACGAACTTTCCTAAATATTAAAAAAAAAAGTTTTGCTAAATAAATTATTAGACAGTGCAGTAAAACAAAATGTTGATTCCAAGACCATTTTTCTATTTTTGAATCAAAATTATTTTAAATTGATTTTTTAAAAAACCACAAAAAAAACTCTCTGAATTCGGATCAATAAGAATATATATGTATAAATCAAAAATTGTTGTGAATATATGTACACAGCATTTTAAGGCAAATAATTTGTGTACAGCTATAATTGTTTTTAAGTTAAATTTCTCTAAATGCTAAAAATATATCCGAAATCCCACACATTGCGCAGACGAAACGTGCCGGGCTTAATGAGTTAAGCAGTTCGAATTTATTTTGCCTTAATATTTTATTAAAAATACCTTTACAAACCTCTTTTCCTTGCTAGCTCCCATTTTTGTTCACTTTTACATCTGACATTTCTCCAATTCTTCGCAAATATAATCGGTGAAACTAGGTCGGACACCGAAAAGTTATCGGTTTAATCTGAGAATTTGTATGGCTAATCTCATTTACTAATTACAGATTAGGGAGTTAAGCTCGAAAATGAGGATAATCTACTTATATTTAAACCTTATAATAATAATAATAATAGATTGGCGCTCACACATATGTTAGTGTTTGGCCGAGCCTCTCCTCCGACTTGTGGCGTGCGCCTTGATGTTGTCACACAAATCGGAGGGACCTAGAGTTTTACGCCGGCTCCGAACGGCGATTGTATTTTTATGAGAAGCTGTTCTTCATGGCAGAAATACACTCAGAGGTTTGCCATTGCCTGCCGAGGGACGACCGCTGTACAGTGGTACCGTAGCAGGTCATTCGAAGAAAATATTGATGTGTCATTTTGACACCATATCTTGTCTAATTACTAACAAACACCCACTCTAACTGGGAATAGAAAAAAAATAATTTTTTAACGCTAAAGCTCCGTGTCAACCGTGGAAAGTGAAGACTTTCCATAAGTGCTTATTATTTCTAAAACTACGCATTATTTTAAGTGAATCGCGGAGACAATTTGGATTAAAAATATTTACTTGTCAGAACTTTTTTGATATGGAGCTGAAAGTATGTAGAATATTCCAAGTACTTGATTTTTTTCTTTAAAGTGTCTTAATAGTAATTTAAATATAATTTTAAATAAGCGGCAGAAAGTATAAAAAACAAGTAAGAAAGTCTAAGTTCGAGCGGAGCCGAACATTAAATACCCGGCGCAGGTACCGCTACATGGTTAGCCGGTGTGTATCAATTTTGAGTAAATTAGCGTCCTTAAATTTCGAAATAGTGAAGTTTCAAGCATTTCTGAAATGCCGTTATATGAAAAGTGGTCGTAATTTTAATTTGATTCCAATAATTTTCAACGTTTTGCTTCTATGTGGTAAGCACAATAATCATACCGAGTTTGGTACAAATTGGTAGAACGGTTGCCAAGATACATATATGTGATCATAAGTGGGCGGTGCCACGCCCATTTTCCAAAACTTTATCATAAACGTATTTCTTGGTAAAGAATTGTTGCAAGCATCAATTTTGAGTAAATTAGCTCTAATATTTACTGATTTATCGAAGATTTCGTATTTCTCCAAATTACCGTTATATGGGAGGTAGGCGTGGTTATTGTCCGATTTTGCCTATTTTCAATACCATCCGTCCTACGCCCGAAAGAGGTGCACGTACCAAGTTTCGTTAATATATCTCAATTTTTACTCGAGTTATCGTGTGCACAGACGGACGGACAGACAGACAGTCACCGCTTAATCGATTTCTCTTTTCATTCTGATCATTTATGTATACATTTGTCTATATCTATCTCGATTCGTTTTGCCTGTTACAAAAAAACCGTTATGTGAACAAAGTTATAATACCCTTGCACGATTGAGAGAAATAGAGATTGCGCCAATCCCGGTACCGCTAATCCGCTCTTTGTGATTTTGACAGAATCAGCCGTGTGCGTGACGTCATCTTGGTGCGATTGTTGATTGTGAGCATACGAAAAAACCAAATAACATTTTTAAAATATGTGCGTTAATATTTCTGCGCGGTTTTAAATTATTGAGACATTACAAAGCAAATGAAGTGTGCCGTGGCAAAATGTAATAGTGAAAACATAAGAAAAGCGTGCGATGTAAGTTTTTTTTTCGTTTCCTACGGACGCAAATCTGGCGAAAAAGTGGAAGCAGTTATGCCGGCGAGGAGATGCATTAAACACCAAATCGAGCTATGTGTGCATGAAGCACTTTACTAGTGAAGATATCGAAAATAATATTTTTAGTGCTGGTATGAGGTAATGCACCAGTGGATAAGTTCGCCAGGCGCTAACTCAAGCGGCATCTTACCGCGCTGTTACGTACCTAATACAAAACAGTGGCCAAATTATTATACATTTAAAAGTTCAGCTTAAATTATGTTTTACTTACATAGAATATTTCGCACACCGTCTTCAAAACAGTCACAACTCAAAATAATACGTTCGTCAGAAAATGCGAAAAACTATTCCGTAGCACATGCTAATCATATGGGCAAGGGCGACTTTTTTAACAAATTATAACACAAATTTGCTCCAGCTTTTGCTGGAAAGTAAATAAAAGCTCTGTGTACATTTTTAGCGCATAATTTAAAAAATGCCAAATTTTGAGTTGTGACTCTTTTGAAAACGGTGTGCGATTTCTTTCCAAAGAAGCCACACTCATGCATCCTCTCGGAAATTGTACAAAAGTCATCAAATAAAAGCTATGGAGTCAACAGCTGTGGAGTCTATGGTGGTTGGCTACCGTCCACAAATATAAATATGCATTCTGCATGGCTTTTTACAATGGCGAGTCCAAAAATTCACTTTGCTACACACCTTCCTTTTGGTCTACATGAAATTGCAAACACTGTTAATACATCCATTTTTTCATGTGCTAAAAATCGTACTTACCTAAAGGGCTACATGTCCAAAATTATTGCTACGTGTTCCTAATTAATCAATCTTTGTATATTTATTGATTCCTGCAAAATTGGGCCATGTAATATTAAAATTAACTCATTTTTCTGCATTGTTTGCATATTTTTATATGCGTTTTGGCATTTCTCTCTTGCAATTGCACCAAGATGACGTCACGCAAAAATTACGCTCAAAAATCCTCTCTCATTGGCGCAATCTGGTATTCTATCATTCTTGATACCCTTGTGCACAATTGCGCTCGGGTATAAAAATTGCCTTTTCCGATTTATCAAAGCTTTTAATTACTTTTGCACCAAATTGCACGCAAGATATGAGTACCAAAATGTTTGCATGGATCTCTAGTTTCAATATCAAAACCTTCCAACTGCGTTTAGCTGCCCTTGGGTAATGCATAAAGATTGTACGACAACCCTCTATTTTAAAAAGGTTTTCAAGCTTTCACTTCTTTTTTTAATTGGCACTATTGACCATTTTTATACCTTTCATGAGCATGAAATGGTATTATAACTTTGGTCCGATGTTTGTAAGTACCATAACAAAAAGAGATAGACCCATTAAAATGTATACTTATATGATCAGAACGTCGAGCTGAGTTGATTTATCCATGTCCGTCTGTTTGTATGCAATCTAGTCTCTCAGTTTTCGAGATATCCGGATCAAATTTGGTAGGTGGGTGTATTTTTATAATGTGTTAATCATTTGTCGGAACCGGAAGAATCGGACCACTATAACATATAGCTCCCATACAACTGATTGTTCAGATATGAAATTTTTCGTTATAACTCATCCATTTATGTAGCTTGGACCATGAAATTTCGCGCTGTTTTCACTTATTATCAGCAGAAGACTTACAGTAAAAATAACGAAGATCGGGTCACTATAACCTGCAGGCCCCATACAACTGATTGTTCAGATATGAGGTCTTTTATCATATCTCCTCCATTTATGCAGCTAGGAACATGAAATTTCGCACCATTTTCACTCATTATTAACAGAATACTTACAGTGAAAATAACAAGGATCGGATGACTACAACATATATCTTCCATACATCTGATTGTTCAGATATGGGATTTTACACTCCCAACAAACTCCTTTATTTGAACAGCTAAAACCGATAAATTTCGTAAGATATTTTATAAATAATAATACAAAGTCTACTGAGAAAATCGTCAAAATCTATGCTGTATAAGCTTTATCTCCTATACCACTGATTGTTCAGATACCAGTTTTTGCGATATATCTCCTTTATGTAGGAAACTAAACCCAATAAATTGTGTTACCGGTTTACATACCGATCACATAGCAGTGAAAATCACTTAGATTGGTGCCATATAAAGTATATCTTCCATACCTCTGATTGTTTAGATGCGATTTTTTATATACGTATGTAACTCCTCTATCGATGTATGCAGATGTATTCAAAATCAGTAATCTGTCAAACTAAAATTTGCATATGTTCATGAAAGGTATGAAGCCTTCGGCATAGCCGAAGACAGCGCTGCTCTTACTTGTTTAAATTTATTTTTGGATTGACTTATAAGTGTTCTTTTGCTCGAATGTTTATATTGGACAAATGGCTCTCCTATCAAAGCGTCAAAAACCAAGAAGAAAGTAAACGGAAAGTTTTTGAAGCCCTGACACAAGCTGATAGTTTGAAAAAATTGCATTTTCTACCTTTGCCGAAGGTTTTTGAAATATTGGACGCAAGTTAACAGATCAAGATCCAGACTAATCACCAAATACTGCGACTGGTTAAATGACAATGAAAATTGCACTCTTTTTACATTTGCAAAGACTGGTAATGAAGATTTGCCCTCTTCAAGCAAGCAATTGCATAGAAAACCATTTGCTGACTGCAGTAAGAGATCTATGCGCCGCAGATTAGCTCAACTATCAAAGGCCGATACTTCTGCCGTCACTGCGATAATTAATGATTCCGCCCAATCAAGCACCTCTTCTGTACAATTCAGCGCTGACGAAATGGTATCACTAATTACGGAGGCTAAATTGACAAAACACCAGTACTTGCTTGTAAAAGAGTTAATACACTCTAAATTTGCCAATGTTTTGCCCTCATATCAGAAAGTGCTAGAAGCGAAGAAACGATGATAGCCATTAGAGGAATGTGTTACAGAATGCTCTGCCGAAATTAATTTACGCTACTTCTCGAATTTTTGAATCCCAAAATAATATGATATACATATGAATATACTTGTGGCTCAAGTGTGTTAAAATATCTTGAAAATACCGCATCAATTTTTGAGCTTGTAATTTGAGCATTTCCTTTTGGATATATTCCTAAACTTAGTTTTTCTTTTAGGAATATAACCTGTGGTTATTATGCTTCATCTTTCGATAAGTTACGTTGAAGTCATGAATACATGTAACCATTTCCGTACTTTAAAATTTTTCGCCTCACATTTTATCAATACACTACTGAAGAACATATGCCCAAAACCATGCTACGAATATCAAAACCACTTGCAACAAATGAGTTCATGCACACATATATATGTATGTATATACAAAGTTAAGTATGTATACATATAGGTACATAGTCGTATGAAGCAGGGCCGTAGCCAGGATTTTTTCCGGCGGCGGGGCGTTCTGGCAACATTTTTTTTAGTTCCACTTTTATTTCAACATATTTTGATTAAAAGAAAAATGCTGATAAAAATAAAACTTTTCATAAAAACAGGGTTGAAATCTTTAAATTCCTGCCCGTAGTTTGTTTGTAAGTCAAATATGAGTGGCATTGTGCTACTATGATAGCACGGCCGAGTAATCATAGCCAACTTATGTACAGTAGTCGAAAAAATTATAGCCGCACCAAATTTTGACAAGTTTTAAAATATTATTTTTGTTATTTAATTTCGCTTAGCTTTTTATAGTTCGTTTTTTACCAACATCCGTATAAATACAAGTTTAAAGGCACTGTCACACGATTGGGTATTTGCTAAAATTTGGTGTAAATCGTATCCCAATTGTTTGAACACCCAAAATATTTTTCACTATCCCAATCACGAAAATTAATTTACTGAAATTTTTCAATAGAACATCGCTGTATTGTACCAATCTTTTGAATGCAAAAAAAAAAATTCCCACTTTTTTACCAATAGCCCAATATAAAAATTTACAAATCTGTACAAATGTACCTATCGAGTGACACTGCCTTAAAAATGTATGCAATTAAAAAAAAATGCTACAAATTAGAAGTGATGATGCATTTCCGAAAGTTCATTTGCAGTTTGCTTTTAATAAGGTTTTAAAGAAACTGAGTTTTTGTAAAATTTGGCTTATTTCTATTACCACTTTTTTGAGAACCGGAACCACCAACTACCCGGTTTTCCTTGGTACCGGATTCGACAGTACCGGTTCTTTAAATCCTCAGAACCGTTCATCTCGACTTGATACACATGTATGTACATATGCGCGTTTTGTTCATTAATTATTTATATGCATACATATTGCCGTGTACAAAAATGCTCAAGTAAATACATTGATGCAAATGTGTTTAAATGTCAATATGAAACTGTTAATATACATATTTTTTTTCAGATGCGACATGCGCCTAGAGGACATTGACCCCGAATTTATTTTATGGGTTTTTCGAAAATGTATTACATAGGTACAATTACTTCTGATAACATTGGTGTACATATTTAAATTTAAGCCCTCTTTTACATAGCTATTATTTGTTACGTAGTTCTAAAATTAAGGTGAAAAATTCGCCAGCTGCATTCTTAAAATTACATATAATGATACGTACAAACCGTGCACGTTTGCTGATTAAACCGGGTCAGTCATTATACCCAAAAAAAAAAACTATTTCTCACTACACCCAGTGTTGCCATTTGGTTACTTTTAACCAATTTTGGTTATTTTTTTTCTTGCCTGTGAAGTTGTTAAGATCTTTCCCATTTTGGTTATTTTTAACATTTACTGTAGTTTCTAATTTTTGTACACATACAATAATTAAATCTTTGAAAAACAGTATAAACAAATACATTTTTTTATTTTTTTCTGCTCATTATGGTTATTTAACTAAAGTTATTACTACTAAAATGGCAACTCAAGATTCGACTTATTCCGATAATAATCATGTGTTTACATATGCAAAAGAACATGTAAAAGTTCGAGGGTGCAACTATTATCGGTTTGGTCTTTAATAAATCGCGGTGAATTAATCGCCAAGTTTTTGAAACGGCCCGCAGTTACACCATTTCTATGTTCTTTGCACACACCTACATAGTATGTACCTGAAATGACATTTGAATAATACGAGAGTCATTAAAAAGCCGCGAAAAGTTATTAGAATTCCGCGCAAAATTGGTGTTTCAAGTTAATTTATACGGGCTCAATTCTATGGATAAGTGAGCAAAAAATACACAATTTTGTTTTTTTTTGCATAATATGTATTTCCAAAAAACTTTTAAATTAGGTTCGTTATAAGCAGGGAACGGATTTTTAGGACCTAAAAACCTATAAAAAAGGCAAAATAAAATAACGAAATAGGCTGGAAAAGGCAAAATAAAATAGCGAAGAGGGCAGGAAAAGGCACTAGGTATTGCAAAAAAGGCAAAAAATGGCAAAACAAAATAGCGAAAAAGGCAGGAAAAGGCACTAGGTATTGCAAAAAAGCAAAATAAGGCACTAAAAAAAGACAGAAAATACGAAGAACAATCAAAAAATACATTTATTTTAGAAATGTTTATATTACAAGTTTCATTATATGAAGAATTTTTACTTTGACTATTTTATCGTTTCGAGTTTCTAACTCATAAAACTTTAATCTGTATAGTTGTAGTAACATTGAGCCACAAGATGCATTTTGAAGTTTTCTGGCAGCATTTTCATTCAATTTTCGCGCAGAAAATCCTTGAATGTACTAAATGTGCGCTCGACGTGAGTTGATACAAGTGGAGCCCAATTTAAATCTGGAACGTTTGAAACGTGTTAGTGTAAGTTGCTGGTAAGTTATTGCCCTTCACCCGGCGGTCCTTACCACTTCCCTGCTGAATCTCCATTACTTTAACAAAGACGTGGCCGCCTTATGTAAGTAGGAATTTAGAATGTTCATTTGGTATCAGACATACTTCTGAGGCGCTTTACAAAGTAAGTTACGTGTAATGCAGAGCAGTCGCTCGGAGTAGTTCGGCGCTTGGAAAGAATTTGTGATGACCTGAGTTGTTAATCTAATAAAAAAATTGGTTATTTTTCCTTACATTTGGTAACTTTTTCGTTTAATCTTGGTTAGAAAGTTCTTTGAGCGGCGGCAACACCCCTAGCTTGATTTTGCCAATTTCAAACAGTGTCTTTATTAGTTCAAATGGCATCCAGCATCGTTCCGGCAAATTGTTAAAAGTAAAAATTTATCCAGTAAAAATCCAGTAAAAACTTGCAACTTCAGCTGTCATTTTCGCTCTCTCAATTTCCCCTACTTTGCAAGTTTTTGCGTACGAAAACGCGAAAACATGAAAATTCGTAACAATTTTTACTGGATCTTATCGGAAAGTTGGTACAAAAACACAACTAATTTTAATTTAGGACAGCGCGTTACGTGTTGAAGCTGGGTACAGAAGACAGCACTGAAAAAGAAGGAGGCCAACAGTGAGAAAAGAGAAAACGTGTTTATTTATGTAATAGCATACCCGGCGAACTTTCGTCTCGTCCAAAGTTAATATTTTATGAAACATTTGATCCAACGTTTTCACCAACAATTCACGTCCACGTTTGGTTTTGTGGTCGTCAGAATGCTTATCCTCCATGGCCGTCTTAAATAGCCTATTGAAAGCGTTATGTTCGTGAAGAAGTTCTTGCCTTTATTCTGCTAAGTCGCCGCAAAGAAAGGACAGGAATGGTTCTGGTGGCTGATTTAACGGTGGTAGTTTGACTTTGATCCTTCTGTGTCTCCGAATGACTTCACTTGACGATTTTTAACAACAATTCAACTACAGCGCAACCTTGCAGCTCTTTTTTTGCAATAGTATTACCCGTACCGTATACTATATGTGTATATCTCGATGAGCCAATTCGGATCATAAATACGATATCTAGTAATAACTCGACTCCAGAGCCTCCTGGAGCTTGAGTTGTGAACCTAAACTATACAGATACCTACTAAAACATATACAAAAATTTCACTAAATTATTTCGGGTGCTTAGGAGGAGTTTACTCACAAATACACGAAGAATTATACCTATGTATATATATTTGCAGATAGGTAAATTTTTCATTGTCTTTGGATGGCGCCACGCCATTTTTTCCAATAGCCCCCACCTTTCTCCCTGACTATGGGATTGATTTAAAAATTTCCACATCAAGTATCAGGACTGTACCACAAATACTTCCAGAGATATGCGATATGCGAAGTTCGATTTATATGGGAGGTGCTACGCTCCCTTGATATAAGGAAATTATTATCAGCCTATAAGCAAAAGGTGTCAAAAAATCGGTACAGCCGTCCTCGAGATCACCTCTTATAAAAGGATGAGACTTTTCTTTATATAATTGGTTTAGTTAATAAGTAAAGGTAAATAGTTAATATCCGTTTTCTTAGCCGCGGCGCCTTAAAGCACCGTTCGAACTGTAAAACAATTATTAAATTCTATTCTATTTATGTGTATCTATAATACGTATACCGAATTTCACTCACATCGGGCCAAAATAAGATGTTTCGAATAGATCGATCCCTCGTCCTTCTATCAGAAAAAAGTATCCTATATGTTTATCCAGGCAATAAGCTACCTACCTGCGTGCCAAATTTCAAGCCAATCGGCCCATAACGAAGATTTTTTCGAATAGATTGGCCCCTGGTCCTTCTTCTTCTTCTTATTTGGCGCTGTAACCGCCTAAGCGACTTTGCCCGAGTGGAAAAAAGCACGCCAGTCGTTTCTTTTCTGTGCCAACTGGCGCCAATTGGAAATGCCAAGTGAAGGTACGGTTGCCAGACGTACTGATTTTATCAGTACAGTACTGATTTTTCAACTCTTGTACTGATTTTATTTATTTCTTCAATCATTACATTATTTGTACTGATTTGTACTGAAATTTCTATGCAAACAAAATACTTTAGTATTTTCTGAAGGTTTTTACATAACGTTGGAACTTCCTTAAACTGTACTGTAAAAAATAACAAGATAATAATTTAATTATAGTTGACATGTTTTAGATGATGTTTGATATGCCCAAGAAATTAATACAACAAAAAGATCAATGGTTTTATGGGCATATCGCCGGGTCGTTACGTACCAGTTTCGATAATATGATGGAGCTTAAATTATTTAAAAAGACGGCTTAAATTTTTGTCGAGTGTTGTTAGTTATCTCGAAAATAACTTTCAGTTTAATAACAATAAATTTCAATATTCGAATGGCTTTTGCCTGTAATTTAAAAACTCGTTTACAACATTTTTTGCATACAAGACATAGAGTTAGATGCTCTTTTTATCGAGTTCCTAGTCTTTCACAGTTTTTGCGTAGTTGAAAAATTATTTAAGCCATGAGGAAGTATAGATGAACTCCTTAAAAAGTGATACTTTTTCACTGTATGAGAGGATCTTAAGAATAAAGTTTATTTCCTGGCGTAAAGAGAGAAACCGCCTTCTAATTAAAATTTTTGAAAGTAAACTACAAACTAAAAGTAAGTCTAAAATGAAATGTATAGAATTCTTTGACTATTTAAACACTGAAAATGGGAATGATCTCATTATTGCTATTCAAAAAGTCATAAATATAAAATAATTTACTGGCTCCTGTGTATAATGATGTGTACACTCATGTTAAAAAAAATAACACTTTTATTTTTTATGAACTATATTTTATTTATATACCAAAATATTGTTAAAAACAAGAACTCAGACGTTTTAAACTATTTTCTGTTACTTACATTCATAATTTTGCTTTGAATAAAAATGTACTGAAAAGTACTGTTTTTAGCATGAAAAAGTCTATTGTACTGAGTTCGCGCATAAAAAATCTGGCAACCCTAAGTGAAGCCAAGTTCTTCTCCACCTGGTCTTTCCTTCTCAGTGGGGCCTTCCTCTTCCTCTGCTACCACCAGCGGGTTCCGAATTGAATACTTTCAGAGCTGGAGCGTCGGTGTCCATTCGAACGACATGACCAAGCCAGCGAAGCCGCTGTATTTTAATTCGCTGCACAATGTCCATGTCGTTGTAAAGCTCATACAGCCCATCGTCTGCGGTACTCGCCGTCGCTAACGCGTAAAGGCCCGTAAATCTACCGCAAAATATTTCTCGAGCCGCCTTATCGGATGTTGTCGTTGTCCATGCTTCTGCGCCATATACCAGCACGGCCATGATGAGTGACTTATAGAGTGTAGTTTTCCTACGTCGAGAGAGGACTTTACTCCTGAATTGCCTACTCAGTCCAAAGTAACATTTGGCAAGGGTTATTCTGGTTGGATTTCCATGCTGACATTATTATCGGTGTTAATGCTGGTTCCCAAGTAAACGAAATTCTCTACTTTCTCGAAATTATAACTGTCGAAAGTGACGTGGGTGCCAAGGCGCGGCTGTTTGTTTGTTGACAGGAGATACTTCCTCTTGTCCTCGTTTACCACCAGAGCCATTCGCTTTGCTTCCTAAACTAAAGAATACTGACCTTTCAGCTAGAGAAAAAAAAGGGGGCGTGGCCCGCCTCCTTTTCCGGATTTTAACGGCACATTTTTTTTTTTGCAAATTGACAGGGTCGGCGATAGGGGGGGCTAAACGTGGAATTTTTGACATTTTCAAAAGCTTATATTTCGAAAACTATTGAACCGATTTTCTAAATATGGACACAGTTGGAAAGGTGATTGAAGGGCCTTTCATTATATATATATCTATGTATATAATCTATATTTATTGCGAGAAAAGGTAAAAAAAAACGAAATTATGACATTTTTTTTTATAAAAATGTATGTTTTTCTTTAAAAAATACGTAATTTACTATATTAACAGATATATTTATCAGAAAGAGCACAAAAATACTGTTAATTTGATATATGACCTGTAGCAAAAATTCTTGTGGACATCATATTTGACTAAATATATAGTTTTATATGAAAAAGGAAAGGCGCCGCTGGCGAAAACTTGGAATAAAAAATCGCGCGATAGAAAATCTTACTCTCTTTAGTTTTTACAAAAATTTAATTAAAATCAAAAAATTACTAAAGAAATATATACAAACCATATTTTTAATCACCATATTTGTTATAAGATTGAGTTGTAGAATTAAATTGATAATTAATCAAGCTACGATATCCACAGTATTTTTGCGTATAATTCCTTTCTGCGTAGGCGGCCTTCGGCCGCGCTTAGTGATTATAACCCTCACAACGTAGAATTCTCCTTTTTGCGTTGCCAAATAAAAGGGGCTGAACACCTTTTGCAGAGAACACCTTTCTGCGTAGGCTGCCTTCGGCCGCGCTTCGAGATTATAACCCTCACAAAATAAATAATAAAATATTTTTCATTATTCCCGTAGCTTTGCTGCGGTGAAGGGTCAAACTCTTTACAATGTGGGAATCATTAACAGCAGCCTTGAGTACTGGAATAGAACTATCAATAAATCTAAAGGCTAGGTCATTTGTGGCTAAAAGACCCACTAGTTTCAATTCTACTCTCTTTACATTTGATATAGCGTTTTTCTTCAGGACGTGGTCAATTGGTTGTGCTACCGCAATTGCCGTGCTATTTCTTACATACATGCTTAGCGGGCGTGCTGTGGCGCAACATATTGTTGCGATTATCCTCGAAACCTTGAGGGATTTCCCAAATATACTCGGGCTCGTATCGCTGGATTGTTAAATGAATGCTAACGATGACCAAATTGTAGTACAATTAACTTTATTGTACAACAAACAATTTACAATACTTGCTAATACAGTAAAAACACTTTACAATACTTGTTAAAGCAATAACAACGCTTTACTACTTGTTAACACAATTAAACTTATAGCTTGCTTATTCGCAACTCAATTCTCCGCTCACTTTACTTGTAGCTTGCTGACTTGTAACTAACTCACCTCGCTGTGGCGGCGCCCTTATATACCTGCGCTGGCACTTATGGCAACTCTAGAACATTCTGAAGTTTATCGCTCATTCTCTTTCTCTCGCTGTTCGCAGTGTTCATCCAACTTGACGTTTCTCTTTGTGGAACATTCTACGTCATTCCTCGAACATTCTGCCTATTTCTCGTTGTTCGCTTTGTGTTGCCGCAGTATTCGCCACACTGCCCTCCACCTAAGTCTGATCGTCCCGATCAGACACACTTGCCGCTCCAAACGCTGCAAGCCTTTCCAAGTGGACCACTTTCATCTTGGTCCTCGGTCTCCCCATTGTCTGGATTTGATGCACTGCGTCCTTCAGCCGTTTGTCAGTCTTCAACGGATCTTTCCAGTCAAGTCTTTGCTTAAAGGTGAAGCTTTTCTTCTTCTGTGACATGTACAACCGCAATGCGTTACTGGACATTGCTTCCGGCTTATCATCCGGAGTGCACCATCTCACATGGTCGTGCTTCTGCCGGCCACTGGTGGTGACCAGACCATGTCTCTTCTCATGGGCACCCTTTTCGCCAGATCTATGCCGCATCATCTGTCCATGACACCCAGACTCCCGCCTTCGTGCTGCACTGCCTTTAGCACATCTTGCTACATCCGGATCCTTACGCTGAAGCTTCCGCCGTCGTTTCGTATCTCGCTCTTCCGCCGATGCTAACTTCATTGACCGGACATGTATAATCTCACCCTTGGCTTCCGGCTTAACTGCTCGCTTTTTCCGACCACCTTTTTCAGGACACTTCAAAGCGCGCCTACTGCTACCACAGCCGCTTCCATTTCCGGCCACCGGCGTATCACCATTGCAACGTGGTTCAGTGGCTTTCCTCCTGCCGGAAACACTGCCTGGCTCGCCATGACCACTTCCTTGTTGCGACCTCTTCTTCACTGAGCTGGCGGAACCGTCACGCTTTTCCTGTATCGGTGAACCGCTTCCTTCTCCAGACGAAACCACTCCGTCTCCATCACTGCCAACCTCCGCCCAACTAACCGCTTCCGTTTCTGGTGGAATTGTCAACACTTCCTCTAAGACTAACCGTCTACTGCAGTACTGGCTGTCGTAACCAACCCTAAGTGGCACTTTCCTGTGACGATCTGTCAGGATCATTCTCTGGAGGTCAATCTTCATGCCTTGGCCAAGTAAGAAATCCACGCCGATGATGACTTCATCCACAATGTCTGCCACTATAAACTTAGTGTACGAGGCCCAATCGTCGATTATTACCTCGCATGGTACTTCTCCTAATACTTGGGTGCATTCACCAGTTGCAGTCTGCAGCTTTGCTCCAGGTAGTGGCTTCACATAAAAAGTGGCCAAATCCGGTCGAATAATGGAATGTGTCGCTCCAGTATCCACTGTCAGTACTCTCTCCTGCCCATTCACACATCCACCAATAGTGAGGTTGCTCGCATTCCGGCCAATTTGTGAGACGGAGATTATGGGCCCTTCAACTTCTGGAGCCAGCACGCGGCCCTTCCTGCTGGCTCGTTTCAGTTTAACGACTGATTGGAGTTGGCTTCGTCTCCTTCAGCCCTGCGTTTGCGTCCTGCTGAATTGTTGAGACCATTGGAACTTGCGCTGCAATCGCGGGCGAAGTGGCCTGACTTTCCACATTTAAAACATTTGCCAGAACCATGCTTTTTCTCGCCCAGCAGTTGGATAATCTTCTTCAGCATTTCATTTGTCTCGTCCGGTGTTTCCACTTCCACGCGATGTGCTTTGTAGGCTGGTCTACTTAGGAGTGCTGCCGTTTCACGCGTCTGAGCATACGAGACCGTTTCAGCAAATGTTAACTTTGGATTTGCATACGTCTCGCATTCCGTTGATGAACCTCTGAATCTTTACCCTTTCAAGGTGTTCACCAGATGCGTATCCAATAGCCAAGTGAGCCAGCCTCTCGATCTCCGAAGCGAATTCTTGTAGAGTCTCATTGGCTTTTTGGCAGCGATTCTCCAGCTCCATCTGGTAAATCTGTCTCCTGTGCTCGCTACCATAACGTCTTTCCACTGCACCCATTAAGGCATCGTAATTGTTCCTTTCACAATCACAATCCTTTTAATGCAACGAACAGTGCAGCGGATTTATCCTCCATGCTCCAGTGATTTGCTGTAGCTGTCTTCTCAAACTGGAGCTTAAAGACTTGGAAAGGAATCGTGCCGTCAAAGGATGGAGTCTTTACCTTGGGCGCGCTGGTCGAAGAAGGTGGGCGATTCAACTGCATATCTCGGAGGCGACCTTCCAACTCTTCTACCTTAGCCTCGACTTTCTCCTGTCTCTCTTCAAGTTTGTCCTGTATTTGTGTAATTTTTTCATCCTGTGCTTCCAGCTGTGATGATATGCGTGCCTCCTGTGCCTGTAGCTGAGTTTCTAACCGGGATGACACCTGCGCTGATATCTCGGAAGATATACGTGTTTCCAAGGCTTGCATCTGTAAGGAAACGTCTGACGACAACTGCGACCTCTGTTCCTGCATCATCTGTGACATGGCAGCCAATAACGTGTTCATGTCCATACCTGTTGATGAACAAGGAGCATTTTGCTGTTCTTCAACCTTCCCGGATGTCTGCTGCACATCCTTCGACGAACAAGCAGCCTCATCCTTCTGTTCGTCCTTTGCGGATGCATCGTCGGATTTACCCTGGAAGTCGTATTTGTCCACGTCGATGCCTTCAGCTTCCATAGCCTCCCGCAAACGGGATAATAATTCCACTTTTCTTCCGTAGGTGGCCAAATTACGCCTTTCCAACTCCTGTTTCAG
>NW_016159579.1:69548-81833 GCF_001687245.7 Rhagoletis zephyria
GGTGGCGGCGCCCTTATATACCTGCGCTGGCACTTATGGCAACTCTAGAACATTCTGAAGTTTATCGCTCATTCTCTTTCTCTCGCTGTTCGCAGTGTTCATCCAACTTGACGTTTCTCTTTGTGGAACATTCTACGTCATTCCTCGAACATTCTGCCTATTTCTCGTTGTTCGCTTTGTGTTGCCGCAGTATTCGCCACAATATCAATTTTATGCGCGATAATTTTTTGATTACATATTTTGCAAAAATCAGAGCCACTTTGTTTAGTTAACAGGTACCGAACTAAGGTTTTTCCAACCATTGTGGGTTGAATTTGTATGCCTTTTTGGCAGAAGCTGCCTCTTACCAAAAAATTAGATATTACTCCACAAAACTCGAAGCCGAGACAACTTTATTTACCTTTGGTAAGTCAGACGAATTATTGAGCCAGTTGTCCATGGTTTATATATAACCGAAATCTTTATATTTACTTTTAAATCATCTTATTTTACATCTTCACGTATATTGACACGTGTTGGAAATACAAAGATGGAATGAAAAAAGTTATCGATAACATTTTGAATATTAAGCAGCAAATGGCGATATGTTTAAGAGCGAAATACACCACACAAACGGCTTAACAAGTGAAATATCCCTTTGCTTAAAGCTATTTACGTTGTGCATGGGGGTGTTTTAAGTATGTTTGGCAAGCCGCTTGTGTGGTGTATTTCGCTCTTTATAAAACTTGGGAAAGCTTTTTTGCTCAAAAATTTGCAGAGCGATTTAACAACTCTGCTGTGTAAAACATGGTTGCATTTGTTGTCTGCAAATATAGCGATAGCAAATTCCTCAAAATAAAAATCCTCAAAAAATACTCAAGCGCACCCGAAATTCCTCACGTTTTGAGGAATTACTCACAAAGTGGCAACACTGGCTCAACGTCATTTTACAAAGCCGTATCAGTTTGGCGGGGATGCCAAATTTAGACATAGCGGCGTATAGGTAACTCCTTTTAGTGCTGTCGAAAGCGGCTTTAAAGTCGACAAATAGGTGGTGAGCATAGTTGCCAACTTGGTGCTTTAAGCACTAGATTTAGTGCTTTTTGAAAATTAAAACGCCTAAAAAAATTATTTAGTGCCTAGTGCCTTTTTTAGTGCTTTTTTTTGAACTCAAATTACTCCGATATAGTTAAGACCTGAAATAATTTTTAAATATTCAAAGATGTGGCAGCACTGAGTTTACAAAAATCTACAAATTTGAATGCATTTAAATACAACCATAATTGATAAAAGGCTGAACTTTCAAACCCACCTTGTTCAATTCTATTCGCCTTGAAAATGCTAGTAGATATGCGAGTAAGTTAAGTATTTCTTTTTTTCTTTTCTAATTATTTGTAAAAATTTTTATTTTTGTACCACCTGAGTAAAACACATCGTTTCTTGGTGCTTAATCCAAATCTGGCCGCACAATTGCTTTAGTACTAGAATTGTTAGATATTCTACCCCCAGATTACGAAGAACACGTGTTTTGCGATATTTGAGTTTATATAATGAAAACATAAATTTTTTTTGCTCATTTCTACTTAGGGCTGGATTTTCGTTTGTTGGGATTCGATTTTTCTTTCTTGAGATATATCAGTTTTAATGTGCAGTACTTCGGTATTACGTCGTAAGCATGAGTCATTATAGCATGTGGCTTTTCAATCGTTATGAGCGAAAAAGTTTTGTTTATTAATTTATGTAGGCATCCTTGCAAATATTTTTAATGTTTTTGTTAAATACAAACTGTTATGAAAAAAGCATCCTTTGATTAAAAAAAATTTGGTGCTTTTAGTTTGGTAAAACGCTTTTTTCCAAGTTTTTGGTGCTTTTTGAAAATGAAAAGTTGGCAACACTGATGGTGAGTGTCGATTCCTTTCTCGCGGGTCTTTTCCAAGATTTGGCGTATTGTGAATACCTGGGCTCGAATCGTCACATACGATATCGTACTACTCGTCACGTAAAAACACATTTTTCGGATTATGACATACGCGAACGTACTCTTTGTCCCATGCAACTTATACTGCCTGACCTATCACGTAATTTTCTTTCGTATCGGTTTCGATCCGTGAACGGATGTTACGATTCGAGCCCTGGTCTATGGTGGATTTTCCAGTCCTAAAGCCACACTGATAAGGCCCAATCAGTTCATTGACGGTGGCTTCAGTCTTTCACACAATACGCTCGATAAGACTTTATAACCTATGCTTAGAAGGCTGATCCCGCGGTCGTTGGCGCGTATGGCGTGCTCGCCTTTCTTGTGGATTTGGCAGAGCACACTTAAATTCCAGTCGTCGGTCATGCGTTCATCTGACTATATTCTACATATCAACTCCTCGCCACCGTACTTGAATAGCTCAGCTGATAGGCTGTCAGCTCCAGCAGCTTTGTTGTTTTTCAGAGGCGTTATTGCTATTCGTATCTCGTCATAGTCAGGCGGAGAAACATCGACGCCGTCATCATCGACTGGGCGCTCGGGTTCTTTTTCTCCACAACTTTCCGTGCTGCTACCATTCAGTAGCGTGGAAAAGTGTTTACTCCATAATTTAAGTACGTTCTGAACATCGGTAACTAGGCCGCCATTGTTGTTCTTACAGGAGAACGCCCTGATCTCGAAACCTTCTGTAAGTCGATCAGTCCTCCTGTCGGCCAGCATTTCCGCTTCCCTCTTCAGATCCCTATAGCGATCCCACATAGCGCGCGTTACGCCCGATCGCAGCGTGGCCCTGTAGGCGGCATCTTTTTTCTCTGCAGCTTCCTGACACTCCTCATCATACCAGTTGTTCTTTCGGGCTCGCTGAAATCCGACTACTTCTTCGGCAGCGGTACTTAATGAGCGGGAAGTGTAGTTTCACTGCTCGCATATATCGGCTCTGAGAGCACGTGAGAGTCGAGTAACGAATGCATTGGCTGCCTTTTGTGATCATAGCTTTGCGACGTTAAGCTTTCCTTGCATATTTGTGCAAACATTTTTTGCTGCACACAGGCGGGTGCGTATCTTGGCCGCAACAAGATAGTGGTCCGAGTCGATGTTTGGGCCTCGGAGTGTAATAACGTCCAAAACACTGGAATCATGTCTTCCGTCTATCACAATATGGCTGGTTTGGTTTCTCGTTTTTCGATCCGGAGACAGCCAGCTTGATGAATGGTCCCTGGTCCACTTACCGGAAAAAGGATCAAAAAGGACGTACCAAATTTCAAAAAAATTGAACCACAAGTACAATTTTTTCGAATAGATATGTTTCTGGTCTACCTTTCCGAATAAAATATTCTATATATCAATCTAGGAAAAAAGCTACCTACTTGCCAAATTAAAGAAAATCGGACCATAAGTTCGATTTTTTCGAAAAGATCAGTCCCTGAATCACTTACCGGGAAAAAGGATTCTATATGTTAATCTAGGCAAAAAGCTAACTACGTACGAAATTTCAAGCAATTCGGGTCATAAATACGATTTTTTCGAATAGATCGGTCCCTGGTCCACTAATCGGAATAATGATCCTATATGCTAATTTTGGCAAAAGGCTATCTACGTGCCAAACTTCAAGCAAATTGGTCCATAAATACGATTTTTTGCAATAGATCGGTCCCTGGCCCTCTTACCTGAACAAAGGGATCCTATGTTAATGTAGGTCAAAAGCTACCCACATGCTAAATTTAAAGCAAATCTACTCAAAACGAAGATTTTTTCCGAATAGATCGGTCCCTTGTTCACTTACCGAGAAAAAAGAAATTTTTTCGGTCTAGGACATAGTGGTTGCTGAAAGCTATTTATTTATATACAAAATATTATGAAAATCGGACCAGCCGTTCGCGAGATTACCTGTTACAAACAAAAGAGTTAAGTTTTCTCAAGTGGGCCCCCCTAAGTTGACTTTTCGATTTTCTATATTTCATTGACCGATTTTGAAAGTTAACATGGTGTGCAATATTGACCCCAAAGATTTTGCGCTAATTTTATTTTTGTGGCGAGTTGTTTAAAAAAAAATTTTTAAGCATGCTTTTACACTTTTTGAAATATTTCAGCAAGTAGAGAACTTACTGGGCAATAAAATAAAGTGCTCAGTTTGTTCAATATCGATTTTTGTTTTCCAAAAAATTTTATTTTTTTAATCAATTGATTTTTTTTTCCAATATATATGTTTTCTTTTCATTTTCAGTTGTTAAAATGAATTCTTGCCTGATGAAGTGCAAGTTTTAACCGGCTAAAAAATCGCTTTGATGAAAAATTTTTTTTTTTTTGGTGACAGTCTTTGCGGACTTTTTCATGCAATAAGTGCAATTTATAAAATCTGCCTTTGATTTTTTTAATCTTCTATGCAAACGGTCCTACGCATTTACTACCATGAGAAATTCGTTCTTATTTGGAAAAAAGTGCAAAGCCGCCAGCAAAAAAAAAATTAAATGTAATTGATTTTTAAGTCGGTTGAAGCTTCATCAGACCAAAATTGTTTGGGCTATAAAACTGCATACCCCAAAATTTTCGAAAAAAAAAACAGATTAAAAAGATTAAAGTTTTGATGAGAAAATGTTGAATTTTTCTAAGCTCTGTACAAGAAATGAAAAAAGTTTGGTTTGTGTTGGTTTGGTTAAAGCATGAACTATATTTTTATAAAAAAATTGGCTTTAAAAACATTGCAAATATTTCACAAAAACCAGTATATGGGAAGTATTGGTTGATATCTTCTAAGTATGTTTATTTGATTCAAATAGTTATATGGGCATAAATGACTTCCCACACAAAATAACTTCGTCCTCGTTTTGCAAACACGTGCATGCGTTGGAAGTGGGGGAAGGAGACAAAAAGTGCGTATGTGTGCGTAAGTCAGGATTGGGTTTTTCGATACAATTCTACTTTTCCAATACAATATCAGTAAACCAATTACTTAAGTACGACGGAGGCCGTTTTGATACAATCTGCTGATAGCATCATAATTTTATATTGTAAATATTTTATTTTTCGTAATATGGCAACCTTCTTTCGAATAAAACATAAAACGAATTCTTTTTGTGCACTTGCGACCAGCATATCCCGCTCTAGTTTAATATATATCTGTCTCTCTTTATCACATACATTTTCTATGCATAACACAAAAACAACACCATATGTAATATTCCGATTGCTGGAGGTCTGTCCCACATACAGCGACATGCAGATTATGAAAGCCACATACGTAATGTGAATCGAGCAAAGCAAACTCCAAAATTACAGGAGTTTATTGAAAACAAACAGCATATCGACTCAACAGTTACAGCAGCCCAGTTATTGGAGTTAAGGCTAAGTGTATTTATATCTGAGCATAATTTACCTTTTACAGTATTAGATCACTTAAATTTGTTCTTAAAACAGACTCAAAAATTTTAAAAAAGATGAGTGTTGGCAGGAAAAAATGCCAAAAAATTATTAACATTGTAACAGCTCCCGAAAACGGAGAATCTATATCTATCTTTTGCCAGAAAAATTACTATTCAGTAGTAATAGTGGAGAGCACAGATATTTAAGTTTCAAAAAATCTTGCCGTAGTGATAAGAATGTACCAGACAAGATTTATTGATAGATTTTTAGGGCTATTTTCAATTACTGATTGCACAGCACAGAGAATTTTCGAGAAAATAATTCACATTTTGGAAAATCATTCAATTCCCCTGAAAAACTTGATATCAATCGCTTCAGACAACTGTAATGTGATGAAAAGTTGCCAAAAAAAAATTGAAACGGGTTGTTCCTAATCTATTCACTCATGGCTGTGTTTGCCACAACATAAATTTAGTATCTGCCGCAGCTTTTAAAAAAATGCCATTTGAAATTAATCAATTTATAAGGCTTTTAAACTTTCATTTTTGCAACAGTTCGAACAGATGAGAAGAAATCAAACAGTTTCAAGAATATTTCGGAACCGAGCTCCACGTCATTCTGAAATTTTCCGCAACCGGCAACCTAGATAACCATAGGCAGTCGTGTATTGAAAGAGTTTTGGAGCAGTGGGACTCTTTAAAGTATTATTTTACGCTTTCAGATTTTGAAAAAAAAATTTAAAAATAAAATAAAAAGCCAGAACATTCAGTTCATAGCTTCAGTGCTTCTGAGTCCTACGTTTAAGATGTATTTTCTATTTCTCTCGTACGTTTTAAAAATTATAAGCAACGTAAATATTGAAATGCAAGCAGAGGAGGCTAGAATACGCATATTCTTGCCAAGAATGAAATATTTATTTCGCCAAGTAGCGCGTAACTTTTTACAGAAACAGTAGTTAGATAATACTGATATTGGCAAAATATGCCTAGATGAAAACCATCTCGATATCGATAATATATATTGCGGAGCTGAAGTTGATCTCTTCATCTATACATATAATAAAATTGTAACAGGTCGATGTCTGTATATTATAGATATTAAAGAAAAATTAATGTGGGAGGTCTTTATTAGAGCACCAGAAGCCAAATCAACCATTTTTAGAATTTTTGTCTGTCTGTCTGTCTGTCTGTCTGTCTGTATGTTTGTTCGCGCATCACTCGAAAACGAATGCATGGATTTGAATGCAGTTTTCACCGATGTATTGCTAGAGGTCCAACTTAAAATATAGGAAGAAATTAGAGAGTTGCCACCTGTTTGAAAATTGGAGTTTAATTAAATTGATAAGAAAAAATGATTATTGCAATATGGGCGTCAAAAGAAAGAGGCTGAAGAAAGCTTACAGCCAAAAGTATTTTTTTTAGAGTTGCCACCTGTTTGAAAATTTACATTTAATTTAATTTATAAGATAAATTGAATATTGCAATATGGGTATCAAACTGAAGGGGTTTAGGAAATTTTATTGCCGAAAATATTTTTAGGGAGGGCTGCCACCTGTTTGAAAAATTTTATTGTATTAAATTGATTAAATAAATGAAATCTATATCTACATCTAGATATACATATAATAAAATTGCAACAGGTCGATGTCTGTACCTTATAGATATTAAAGAAAAATTAATATGGTGAGTTTTTATTAAAGCCACAGAAGCCAAATAAAAAATTTTTAGAATTTTTGAATATCTGTCTGTCTGTATATTTGTACGCGCATCAGTCGAAAACATGGAATTGAATGCAGTTTTCACCGATGTATCGCTAGAGATCTAGCTTCCAATATAGAAGAACCACCTGTGTTTAAAATTTCAGTTTAGATCAATTGATACGGTAATGTGAATACCAAGGAATGAAACCGAAACCCAAACCGAAACCGTAACCGTTTAAAACCGTTTCGTTTTTCAAAACCGAAACCGAAACCGTAACCGTTATCTTGACCTGAAAAGGAACGATACCGAAACCATTTCAATCACAGGTTTCAATCGGTTTCCAGAAATTTACAAATATAATAAATAAAAATTTCTTTGAAATAAATGATTTATTTAACCAAAATCAGCAACATTTTGCTAAAATTCTGGTTAAGTAGTAAATAAGTATGGCAAGGTAACTTTTCGCAAAAATCTGCTGATGACTTTGTTGTTGTGAATCGATAATCGATTAATTATATTTAAATAGTTTCTTTCCCGTGCGCAATGCGAGATCCCGCGTGTGCCCAAAATAGCCCAGAAATCATGCCTGTACTCAACAAAATGGGTAATAGAGAGCGAAAATTCGAGCGTATTCGATCGTAAGTGTATTCTTCTTCCTGCCCGAAATAACCCGAAATTTTCTCCGAGTAAAAATGGATAAAGTGTCAAAGTGCATATCAGCTGTATTGTGTTTACATGTTGCCTGCATTTACTTGGTGCTTTTAAGGAAAAGTGAATGGCCTGTTGATGTATTTTCAATCTATGTACTTAAAATCAAATTTGTGAAACCAAAATTCAATTTCCAAGTGTTTGCATTTAATACCATGTTCTGACCGACAACCAAAACATTTTTCCTTCATTTTCTTTTCATTTACAACATTTAACTTTCATTCTTATTTTGCTTTGGCCAGGCAATAAACAATAAATCCGAAATGGCGTATTAAAGATGATAAAATATGACTTCCACTTCGATAAATATTCGAAAAAAAAAGTTTTAACAACGAAAACATGTTTCCGATGTCGATCAGAACATGGTATAAGTGACAAAAACAAGAACAACGTGAATCAGCTGTTTCTCGACTTGTGGGCACGAAATGTGGGTTTTTGCGTTTCCGTACTTCTGAACTTTGTTCCATTTTTGAAAGAAAATGTTTCTCTTATTCTCAAAAATGGAACAAAGTTCAGAAGTACGGAAACGCAAAAACTTTGTTCCATTTTTGAAAGAAAATGTTTCTCTTATTCTCTAATTACCAAATCCGGTCCGGATTCCTAGGGAAAGAACCTAAAGTTGATATTATCAGTGAACTGTAATTTTCGATTTTCTTTCCTCAACGTTTAAGACATTGTGATTTAAATAATATCAACAAAATTTCTGTGAAAAAACCGAAACCGGAACGAAACCGAAACCAAAACCGAAATAAATTTTGAAGAACGAAACCAAAACTGAAACCGAAACACTTGGCAAAACCGAAACCCAAACCGGAACGTTATTTTGAATCGGTTTCATTCCTTGGTGAATACTGCAATATGGCTGTTAAATTAAAGAAATTTACAAAGGCCTACAGCTGAAAATATGTTTGTGGAAGGTTGCCACCTATTTGAAAACTTTAATTTAATATAATTGATAGCATAAATTGAATATTGCAATATTGGCATCAAACTAAAGACGATAGGAAATTTTAATCCTGAAAATATTTTTAGGGGATTTGCCAACTGATTGAAAAATTGTATTCATTGAAATTTGTAAAATAAATGAAATATTGCAATACGAATATTAAACTAAAGAGGATTAGGAAGCTTACTTTTGAAAATATTCTTGAAGCGGGTTGCCACTTATTTGAAAACTTTAATTCAGTTAAATTTACTATATAAACTAAGTGTTGCCATATGGGTATCAAACGAGAGTACTTGAGAATAATAAAATTGCAACAGGCCGATATCTGTACATAATAGATGTTAAAGAAAAATTAATAGGGGGTTTATTAGATCAACAGAAGCCAAATCTAAAATTTCGGTATGTTTGTCTGTATGTTTGCAAGCGCATCACGCAAAAGCTAATGTATGGAATTAAATGCAGTTTTGCTAGAGCTCTAATTGAAAATATAGAATCCATTTTTTTTTTGTTTTAGTTTATCGTCGATCATTATTCCTAGGTATTTGAACGTATTAACTTTTTCCAGTGCGTCGTTGTTTATATTTAGAGTTAGCAACGCACCGTTCTCAAAATTTCGCCTTGATATAACCACAAACTTAATTTTTTTTATTTCTGTGTAGAAGGTTTTTCGCTAAAAAAATTAAAACTTTTCGTTGTTGCTGCCAAAAAATTAAGAAATCTGAGACGTCACGTTTTACAATTTCATACAGTTCTCTTTACAATGCATTTCACTAAACTACTAAACGGCTGCATCGACTTGGTTCATATTTGGCAACACGTTGAAAATAAATATTCTGACCAAAAATTTACTCGGTATTTAGCTCGGGATATTCCTAAAATTCTTATACAGACTAAAACGTAAAAAACCAATATATCACTAAAACCAATTACGCTGGGGAACTGAGACTTAGCACTGATGCATATATTGCAAATGCATTGGGAAAGGGGGCGTGGCTCCTTCCTTCCATGCAAACTGAACTTCTCATATAGCTTATGTCTGGAACTGCTTACGCTAACGTCCTGAAATTCTACACAGCTACATATGTTATCAATACCGTAGTTATGGCGAAAAGTGATAATTATTGGAAAGGCTGGATCGATATACATTTACGTAAACGCGCAAGTATCATTCGATTGGGAACCATTTTCTCCTAGATTTCTAAATCCCATTGAACTATTGTAACTTTGTCTTTAATTTTCAGTAAGGTAAAATTTATGTGAAAATTTTGAAGAATTTTTTTAAATTTTTCACAAAGAATGGAGCTTTGCTTTTACGAGTTTCGCTATAAACTGTCCTATCTACATACCTATTTGCATAAAATGATAGCCGTTTTCGTTGTTCGGAATAAACTCAAAAACCACTGAATAGAGTTCCGTCAGATTGTCGGAGGTTATCTTACATACATATATGGTCCAATTACATGCTACTAGAAAACTCGCTAGGTGGTGCTGGAGTAGAGTTATTTATAAAAATCGTATTTATTAACCGATTTCGTTCAAATTTTAAATGTGAGCTATGTACCGGTATGATGGAAAATTCTTTTGATTAAAATTTACCTGATTAGTGCCGCTGGAGTTAAGGTTGAAATTCAACACGTATTCATTTTATGGTAAGCAATGGTTTTGCAGAAAATGAACGCAATGGATGGCGCTGTAGACGAAATGTATAGAAACCCTGTGTGGTTGGTCTGCTTTGGCACTATGTTTAAGTTATACGAATTTAGTTTTCAGATGTCTAAATGAAGGATGGGGTTAAGTTTTTCTGACGCCCTCATGCACGATCATGCGGTCTTGCATCTACCCAGAAATCAGTTCAAAAATTTTACCACGAATTGTAAAAGACGTGAATTAACAAGGAAAGATCACCGTAGGTATATCAATTGCTTCATTTGAAAGATAGAAGTGATCACACGACTCATTTAGCAATGTACCGGAAAACTTTTCATCCTGTGGGACAGCGAGGATTCTTGGCCCTCCTATAACAGAAAACGCACTATTGTGCTCTTGAGTTTCCCTATAAGAACTTTTATTGGCATACGCATCGCACCAATGTTGGAGTTGCAAGATCATACAAAAAGATTACGCATGCCTGGCAGAGATCTCAGAGGTGGAAATAAGACCATCGGTAAAGCTCATGACACCGAAAGGGAGTGGTATTCCATATGGTATCACAGCGTTACTATTATTGGCCTATGTGTGAGGAGGATACTGCGCCTTAGTGGTTTCAACTTAAATAAAAAATTTTGACTTTACAGACTAATTTTGTTTTTAAACGCTCTTTTGCATCGGCCAACGCAAAAGCTCTTATTAGACGCCGCGAAGTAAGCGGGCATTGGCTAGTATATAATAATTCTATCGAAAAACAAGAGGTCCAACCTTTTAAATTGAACGATAAATTATAATAATAATTTTGTAAAAGTCTGCAAAAAAAATTTATTTTAATAATGAAATTTTGTATTGGGCCAAAAGTTTAGTCCTGATATAGTGTTATCGGGTGAAACAATGAGTATTGTGCCACTGGTAGCTGGACTATTTCCAAAATGTGAAATTAATAAAATGGAAGAACTCAATACAGAATATCGTGCCATGGCAGAACACGAATAATTGGAAAAGCTATAAAATGTTTCTATATGCGAATTTTGGGCAAAAGTAAAATCTTTAAAAAACGAACTAAATGAGCCATTTTTCGCAAATATCTACAGAATTGCGCAATCTCACATTCTTCAGCAAATGTCGATAGAATATTTTCAATACAAAATATAATTAAAACCAGGTGCAGAAATCGTTTTCTCGTTGATTCAGTTTCTTCTTTAATAAAAACAAAAGATTTTATTAAAGCCAAAGGGTAATGTTGTCATTATATACGAATTGAAAATCAATTAGTTGTGAAAATGTTTTAGAAGACGTTACCGAGGACGAAAAGCTTTTTGATTAACAAGCTGTGTTATTTTAATTTTTAATACACCTCGCTACCTAAAGGTGAAAAGGTGCCAAGTCCAATTTCTTTTTGTAAATGTAATTTTTGATGCAGAATGACAGATAATGCGAAACTGCATATATTTTTCGTCTCTCCTAATCAATTAAAAAAAAATTACTTTGTTGGTAATGTTTTTACCTTTAGGTATACGCATACATATGTATCTGAAAATATAAGCCATAAAATGGCAAGTGTTATTTGCGTTTAGTTATGTTTATTGTTAAATAAAAAACAAGTAAGAGCAGCGCTGTCTTCGGCTATGCCGAATAATAATACAAAGTCTACTGAGAAAATCGTCAAAATCTATGCTGTATAAGCTTTATCTCCTATAGCACTGATTGTTCAGATACCAGTTTTTGCGATATATCTCCTTTATGTAGGAAACTAAACCCAATAAATTGTGTCGGTTTACATACCGATCACATAGCAGTGAAAATCACTTAGATTGGTGCTAATATAAGGTATATCTTCCATACCTCTGTTTGTTCAGATGCGATTTTTTATATAGGTATGTAACTCCTCTATCGATGTATGCAGATGTACTCAAAAGCAGTCATCTGTCAAAGTAAAATTTGCAGATGTTCATGAAAGGTATGAAGTC
>NW_016159580.1:0-25286 GCF_001687245.7 Rhagoletis zephyria
TGTTTGCATTTCAGCGACAATGTGAAATAGTATTAACGATACATATCAGAGACCGTAAATAGCAGCTATTTTTCCAACAGCTAAACTTGGCCAGATATTTTTTAAGTTCGAAATAAAAGTCTTTCCGAATAGTAAACAATCCGCATATCCAAATTAAACAAATTTGGTACATAATAAAAGAGGAGCTTTTAAACAGAAATAACTATCGAAGGCTACCACTTCTATTTATATTTTTTTTATAATTTGATACAAAAGAAATGCATATACCTGACCCAAGGTTTGTTTTATGGTAATTACAAAAACATTTTTTATTTAAATACTTTTCAATAGCTGGCTTTCTGCTGGCTTTCCTCGTTTAAAGATTTCAGTTTTAAAGCTATTTTTGTCTTCTTTCAGCTGATACTAGAGATGGGCACGGGCCTAAATTTTCAGGCCCGGCCCGGCATGAGTGCAAAATCAACTTTCAAAAACACGCACGAGCCCGCACGTTGAGAATTTTAGTGGGGCCCGGCCCGGCCCGGCCCGGCGCGACGGGACACGTCCCAGCCCGTAAATAAAGAGCCAACTTTTATTGCATGTATACCTATGTACATATTTTTAATTTTGTGTTTATGTATGTATTTTTACTTAAGCGAATCAATTTTTAACATCAAAGATTTTTATAATATATTTTCTGGAAAGTAGAAAAAGTGGAAGGTACTTTATGTACAGATATGTAAACAAAACTACTAAGTATTTAATTTTTTCTATTGGTTTCCAAATATTTCTTTTTATGCTTTTCTCTTAACGAAAGAGTTTTAATATGTGCTATTTTTTTGTATAAAAACAAAAGCTTATCTAAATTTGTAATATTAGAATCGGGCTTTTTGTGCTTATTCGTGCTTTTATGAAATTTTACTGAACGCCCATGCACGCACGATTTCGTGCTGACAGCAAATATTCCAGCCCGTACCCGCGGGCTTACGCAGGAGCAGGCCCGTGCCCATCTCTAGTTGATACCAAACTTGTTAAATTTGGATAAGCGGTTTGTTTATTATTAGGAAAGGACTTTTATTTTCGACTTAAAAATATCTGGCCACGTTTATCTGTTAAAAAAAGTAACTGTTATTTGCGGTCCCTGATACATTTGTATGTTGAAGATTTGCGTTCATTCGCCTCAAAAAATATATCAAAACACATTGAGCGCATGGAATGGAACAACAAAACGGATTTGATAGCTTATGGTACCGACAGCGGTGAGTAATTAATTGTGACTGCCTGCAACAAGGAAAGGCCGAGCTCAGCTAACTAATAAAATAAACTAATTACAAGGTATTCATTATAGGCGACGTTTCCAAGAAGTCACCCTGGAACTAAGCAAATATGAGACAATTATCGTCCGTGATTCCATAATTCAAATTATTGGCTGCGTTTCTTTATACATTCCGGATAAACCCATTTCACAACCAGAATAAACAGAATGCCATTGAAATATACGTTTACATATCATCAGGAACGTTCTAAAGAATAAGGCTGCATTTCTTTATTCATTCTGAACGGTTGGAATAAACTTTTTTGTTTATTTATTCTTTAGAACGTTCCTGATGATATGTTGACGTATATTTCAAAAGCATTCTGTTTATTCCGGCTGTGAAATGGGATTATCCGGAATGTATAAAGAAACGCAGCCTAAGTAAACAAAAAAGTTTATTCCAAACGTTCAGAATGAGTAAAGAAATGCAGCCATTATAAGAAATGAAATAACAAGATTTTAAACTAATTCTGCTGGCAGCCACGACTTTCAAAACAGAATTTTTTTCGAAATTTTCATTCCTAGAAAATAATTTATTTGCCGTAAAGACATATTCATAACCTCGCTATAAGCGCACATTTTTCATACGAGTCACAGAAGACAGGATTAAAAATGAATTACAATAACTAAAATCGAAAAACGTTCTCCAAATTCTGAAGCAACCAAAAGAATTGGTGCTCCAAATTGGAACATAACGGAGTTTAAACAGCGATCTTGCTAGGTGACGCTAGATTGTGAAGATGCAAGTCAGGAGGATACATCTGACATTTGCAACCCCGATGCAATTCTCAAAGGGGAATTATTGCACCGCAATAAATAAAGAAATATAACTGAAAGTCCTCTCAACTGGTGCAGCGTCAATCGAAAAGAATTTACAATTTTGTCAAGTTTCAAGTCTTTCAAGTTTGTTGCCTCAGTTATTTAGTGGCGCAGGTTTGATTTATGACCCGTTAGGAAACAGGCTGTAACTAGAAAAGGCACACAAATTACTCTTTCTACTAAATAAAAAAACATTATTAAAAATTAATAACTTTTCCATTTCCTGTTTACCTAAATGCCCTAATGTACTCACCAAAATTATTTCTTAAAAGTATTTGACATCCGCATTCGCATTCGCATCCGCGGATGTTAGCTTTTAAACATCCGCATCCGTATCCGCATCCGCGGATGTGTAAAATTCCACACTCACTACATCCCTACTACACAGACATGCGTATCCGACCGGTTGATTGTAAACAATGCTGAAGATTACGCATCGTGACGAACAGCTGATGAAGCAATGGTTCAAATGTGCTTCAATTATGTTTCGCGTTATCAACAAAAATTAAGCTATTTCTACGAGTTTTTAAAGCACTATTGGAGGGACTGATGCGTTAAGGGAATCATAAATTCAAATTATTTCGAAAACAACGTTTTAATTGCGTATGCATGTTCACGAAAATCTGGTAGCACCATATAAGTGCATTTTCAGAAAAAAATCATAACTCTAAAACGACGAACTTTAGCGTATTGATACTCGTAATGAAAATTTGTGTCTATTAGGGAATAGTAATAGTGAGAAATCAAAAATGTGGCAATTTAAAAAAAAAATTTATTTGAAACTTTTTTTGTTTATTAACAATAATTAATTACTTATAAACAATTACTGATGTTTAGTTCACTAGATCGATTCAGTAGATCAATATCTACAATTAAACAAAAAATGCTTTTTTTGCGGCAGTTATAAGCGATTTCATCAAAAGTTGCTATTAAGAGACGAAAACAGAAACGTTCGTACCAGAAAAGAAAAAAAATCATTATTCGAAAAATTCGAATTTCTGAACAAAAAAAAAATACGTGTCCCCTTAAATTGTTCAGGAAACAATCCCTGTGAGACTTACATATATATATTATAACATAGAATAATAGTAGGGTCACAATTGTAATATATTATTTGATTATTTGTAGGGTTGTAATTTTATAATTCTTTTATGCCTCCCACATTTGGTTGGTTTTATTAAACGGTTTTATTTAGCTCACCCCGTTTGTTTTATTCTTGGGTCAAATTTAGTAATTCAAATTTCACCCTCTTCCTGTCAACCGATTAATCTGAAATTTTGTATACACTTTGGATTTTGGTGACAATACAATTATGTTTATTCATTATCATTATAAATTCAAGATGGCCGCCGCTACAAAATGGCGGATAATTTATGTTTTTTTTATTAATCCCATCAATATGGGTATCAAATGAAAGGGCTCAACAAGCAGAATACAATATACTATAAAAAATTGAAATCCAAGATGGCGGCCGCTACAAAATGGCGGATAACGTAGGTTTTATCAATCCCATCAACATGGGTATCAAATGAAAGGTCTCAACAAGTAGAATACAATTTACTATGCAAAATTGAAATCTAAGATGGCCGCCGCTACCAAATGGCTGATAACAATTTTTTATCAATCCCACCAATATGGGTATCAAATAAAAGGGCTTGACAAGAAGAATACAGTGCACTATACAACCTCAATATTTAAGATGGGCACAGCCACTAAATGGCGTATAATAATAAGATTTAAATTTAGAAATTGCAATAATGAAGCACTAAATGAATTAAACAGAATGCGAAATAAAAACTAAAAACTAGAAAATAAAAATAGGTAAAAAAACTTTTTAAGTTAAACGGTTTTATGTTAAACATACATTGCAATGTTTAAGATAAATGTACTAAAAACCAAAAAATAATAAAATAGATACAGTCGTGGGAATTATAAACACATGCATAGACTAGTCTAAAATAAAACCGGGGGGCACGTCAATTGTCTACAAATTATCGACTTAATGTGCGATAGAAGAATCGTTTAATTCGTCGTTAGGCAGTTGGCCCGCAGACGGTGAGGAAATTACTTACTATTTTCTTGCTCATGGAAATTCCAATAGTTATACACTCCATGTAAATAAAAGAGATGTTTCAACTAGTTTATCGTTGGACATTCACACTGCTGGCTGGCGAGGAATCGTTTCACTGCTCGTAGTTTGTCTTTAATCGACAAAACATATGATAAAAGTACTACTCGCTCACCACTATGAAACCCTAAAACTCGCTTATAATCGAGCTTGCTAGCTTGTTTCCACATTCTAGCCCTACTTATCACACGTCCATCGTTGTCGGTTGAACAACTGCCTAATTATAGTGTAACATTACAAAACAAACATTTTAATCAACGATTGTAGACAATTGACGTGCCCCACGGTTTTATTTTAGTCTAGTCTATGCATATGTTTATAATTCCCACGACTGTATCTATTTTATTATTTTTTGGTTTTTAGTACATTTATCTTAAACATTGCAATGTATGTTTAACATAAAACCGTTTAACTTAAAAAGTTTTTTTACCTATTTTTATTGTCAGATTTTGGTTGGCTTTAACAAGTGGCAACCGTGATTACAAGTAAAGAAGTATAAGTTCGGGCGAAACCGAATTTTATATACCTGGCACAGGTATCAAATTTCTCTAAACCACCTAAAAGTCTATAACAGTCCTATTTATGGTTGTGAGATTGTTGAAAGTATTAACTTGGAGTAAATGAAAGTCCTTTCTTATTGAAATATCGGAGTTTTCGTATATTTTAGCCCGATTTTAGTAATTTTCAAAGAATTAATTTTTCATACCAAGGTTATTAAATGAATCGAGTTAGGCCTTCTTGACACCGGGCCGCCTCAAGGAGTAACTGTGGCCTTGCTGCGGCATGGGGCGCTGCCGTAGTGGACCATTTGAATTCCCCTATTACGACCTAGACCACCGCGCCCGCTTCGTCGGGTAGGTCGTACGAACAAGATGAACAAAAACAAACAGACACAAAACCTAAACCAAAAACAAAATTTAAAACAAACCCCTAATACCAAAAATTCGAGTGGTGGAGGGGATTCGAAGGCGATCCCTCTCTTCTGCTCCTCTTTAAACGAGGTGGAATCGACTCGTGGGCTGGGTGAGGCAGCTGCTGCCGCAGGGTGCAGCAAGGGGTCGTATCCGACCTCTTCGTCTGCACTCGTCTCTGGTGGTGCCGGTGGGAACCCAACGAACCTAGTCTCGGGGTTAGGGGCGCGGGCAAATTCGCCTGCATCTAGGACGGAGGCAGGGTCGCAGACGAAGTCGTCTGCGGCTATGGACGTGAGGGCACTGGACAGTGTGGCCGGCACCAGCCAAGGACTTACGGCTAAATCTGGGAGGAATCCCTCCGTTAGGCCTAAACGGCAGGCCGGACCAAGATCTAAGATCTTGGCGCGTTACGGCGAGGTGGATGCTGCGCAGCTATCTGAGCAGCACGCGCGATCGCTCGAGTTGGCCAGGGGGGTGCTAAGCGGCGGCCAGGAGGGTATTTCTGGGGGTTCGAGCGCATCCCGTATTGACCCTGTCAAGCGGCAGAGATCGCAGGAGGGGGAAACCCCTCTATCCAAGAAGCCAGAGCGGGAGGGACGCCTAAGCTCTTTAGGAGATCGCTAAACAGGCGGGCTCTATCACTCTGGGTGTTTTGGATCGGGGTAAGGATGACGGAGCCATCGCCAGGGAGGATTGGAGGAAGGTGTCCTCGGCCTTATCAGGGGTGTTTATGAGGGTGGTCGGGGAAAACCCGGGGCCAACGCCGCGGTGCGAGAGTGCTGGTTGGCATAAGGGGATGATCAAGAAGGTGGTGTGTGCCGATGAGCGGTCGGCCGCGCTTTACAAGGCGGCAGTGGCCTTGGTCGGGGAGGTTTGGGTGGGAGCCAAACTCAAGGTTGTGGACAAGGGGGACCTTCCCTTGCATCCGCGTGCTCAGGTCTGGCTTCCCTCGGCACCTTCCTCGCTGAGAGAGGTGGAAGATATCTCCGAGAGGTGGAAGATATCAGCGCAGAACTGGAAGGCAATCCGGTTTGAGAACTCCGACGGTGACTTTCGGCAAGCGCTGATGTTGCTGAAGTCGGAGACTCTTAAGCCTCTCGCCGAAAGACAGGGAGTCATCTACTATGGCTTCGAGNCCGAGAGGTGGAAGATATCAGCGCAGAACTGGAAGGCAATCCGGTTTGAGAACTCCGACGGTGACTTTCGGCAAGCGCTGATGTTGCTGAAGTCGGAGACTCTTAAGCCTCTCGCCGAAAGACAGGGAGTCATCTACTATGGCTTCGAGAAGGTAGTCATGAAGGTCTACCAGACCGACTCCAGAGGGGATGACGAGGCTGTTCCGGTTGCGTTGGTGGGCGAAAATATGAATGTGGAGGATGTCCCCATAGGTATGGAGGTCGAGTCCGTCTTGTCGGACAGTGACAGCATTGCTAGCCCTCCTTCGAGTTCGGGATCGGTTATCACTGTTGGCCCGCTGTTCGACAGGGCGGAGGAGGAATTGCTCCTTGCGTCCGATGGGGATGGCGCCTGCGGAGGGGTGCTGGAGAGGATTTCGGAGGATGAATATTCTTCAGATCAATCTTCCCCACTATAAGGCGGCGTCAACCAACCTTTTAATCCACCTTGAGCAAAGTGGAGTTGATGTAGTCCTGATCCAGGAGAAGTGGCTGAGCAGCTGCAATAAGTACACCTCGATCCTGCATGCTCATCAGGAAGGAACTCAATGCTCTTATTTTGCCTCTTTTCAGCGATGGAGACATTGTCACGGTGAGCCTTGAGGGTGCAACCGGAGAACTCTGGTTAATCTCCGCTTATATGGCGCACGAGAACGGGGTGGAGCCACCTCCGTGCTTACTAAGGAATGCGGTGGCAGAAGCTAGATGCAGGAGGATCCGCGTTGTTATTGGGTCTGACGCGAATTCCCACCATACGATTTGGGGCAGCTCAGATATCAACAGTAGAGGTGAGTCACTCTTTAATTTTATACTTAATGAAAATTTATGTATATGTAAAAGGGGGAGCCACCCCACTTTTATAACGGCTAGTAGAGAAGAGGTGTTAGATATCACGTTGGTCTCTTCTGATATAATGCCCCGTATATCTGGCTGGTGAGTCCTTAGTGAGCACTCCTTTTCCGATCATTGGTATATACAATTCGCTTTGGACGAAGCGCGTCCTAAGGACAAACCTTACAGGAATCTGAGGAGAACCAACTGGGACTTATACTGCAGAAGTCTGCAGGAATTGCTTTCGGTTGCGCCCGTGGGGGGCTGGACCTGGAGTGAAGACGAAGTTGACGAATTAATTAGAGTGTTCACCACATCGTGTAAAAGGGCCATTGATATGTCTTGTCCCCTGAGTTACCAAAAAGGTAAGGGCAAACCGCTCTGGTGGTCGGAGGAGCTCTCTGATCTTAGGGCCTCGAGCAGAGGCCTTTAAAATAGGGCCAGGAAGAGTAAATGAGCCTCCGTCTGGGCACTGTATAAAATTGGGCTTGGGATATATAAGTCTGAGATCAGAAAAGCGAAGCGGACATAGTGGAGACTGTTCTGCGAAAGTCTGGGGGGTAGTCAGGAGTGTTCAAGGTTTCGGCGAGTTCTTTCTGAAAATCCCGCTCCCCTGGGATACATCAGGGATGAGGGCGGCGGCTGGGCAATGAGCAGCGAGGAGTCTCTTCGGATGCTCCTTGATGCTCATTTCCCCTGCAACCCAGACCCGGGAGGGATCCGGTTAGAGGAGTCGATCCCCGAGACGAATGTCTCGGAAATCCTAACCATCGATTGCCTTCTTTGGGCCATTGGCTCCTTCAAGCCCTTCAAGGCCCCGCGCCCCGACGGTATAATACCGGCCCAACTGCAGAAATCTGCAGAAGTGTCGTGCCGCTGGTTGATGCCCATTTTCGAGGGTTGTCTGGCTAAGGGTCATGTTCCGGGGCCTTGGAGGGTGGTCAGAGTCGTGTTCATTCCCAAGGTGGGTAAAGCCTCGCAAGTATCACCCAGGGATTTCAGGCCGATAAGTCTCTCCTCGTTTCTTCTGAAAACGCTGGAGAGGCTAATTGATCTGCATTTAAGAAGGAGCGCCTTTCCTTGGATCAGCATGCTTACTGCAAGGGCAGGTCTGTCGAAACGGCCTTACACACGGTCGTTGAAAATATCGAGAAATCCTTCTCGGAGAAGGAATTTGCGGTCGGTGCCTTCCTTGATATCGAGGGGGTTTTTAAAAATGTTTTGCATGAGGCTGTAGTTAACTCCCTAAATAAGCTAGGGATTGGAGCCGACCTTGTCAGGTTTAGTTACCGCTTACTTTGCAATAGAACTGTCGCGGCAGAGTGGGGTAACGCTTCAATCCGGAAGTGTGAGTAGAGGTACTCCGCAATGGGGAGTTCTAATCTGGGTCGTTGTAATCAATGACCTGCTGGTGGCTCTGGAAAGAAGTGGCTGTCGGGTGGTTGCCTATGCCGACGATGTAGTATTGATAACAAAAGGAAAGTTCCCGGAAGCACTATTTGAGCTTATGCAGGGTTACTTGAGCTTGGTTGAGAACTGGGCTTCTAGCTGCAGGCTGGGTGTAAATCCCAGCAAAACGGCGCTTGTTCTCTTTACTAGGAGGTATAAGATACCGAATTGCCGTCATGCCTCAATGGGTGGTCTTACTCTGAGGCTCTCTGACAGGGTGAAGTACTTGGGCTTGATCCTTGACAGTAAGCTTTCCTGGAAGCCTAACGTGGAGGAAAGAGTCAAGAAGGCTACAGTAGCACTGTATTGTTGCAGAGGGGCCATTGGCAAGCTCTGGGGCCTCTCGCCGAAGGTAGTGCTTTGGCTTTATGAAACTATAATAAAGCCAATCTTATTTTATGGTGTACTCCTCTGGTGGAACGCACTTGACAAGGCCTACATCGTCAAGCAGCTGGAGAAGGTGCAAAGAGCTGCCTTAAGGGGAATCAGTGGGGCACTTCGAATCACACCTACTCTTGCGCTTAATGCCATGTTAAATGTTGTGCCTATAGACATAGCTGGTAGGGCTGCCNAAAATAGGGCCAGGAAGAGTAAATGAGCCTCCGTCTGGGCACTGTATAAAATTGGGCTTGGGATATATAAGTCTGAGATCAGAAAAGCGAAGCGGACATAGTGGAGACTGTTCTGCGAAAGTCTGGGGGGTAGTCAGGAGTGTTCAAGGTTTCGGCGAGTTCTTTCTGAAAATCCCGCTCCCCTGGGATACATCAGGGATGAGGGCGGCGGCTGGGCAATGAGCAGCGAGGAGTCTCTTCGGATGCTCCTTGATGCTCATTTCCCCTGCAACCCAGACCCGGGAGGGATCCGGTTAGAGGAGTCGATCCCCGAGACGAATGTCTCGGAAATCCTAACCATCGATTGCCTTCTTTGGGCCATTGGCTCCTTCAAGCCCTTCAAGGCCCCGCGCCCCGACGGTATAATACCGGCCCAACTGCAGAAATCTGCAGAAGTGTCGTGCCGCTGGTTGATGCCCATTTTCGAGGGTTGTCTGGCTAAGGGTCATGTTCCGGGGCCTTGGAGGGTGGTCAGAGTCGTGTTCATTCCCAAGGTGGGTAAAGCCTCGCAAGTATCACCCAGGGATTTCAGGCCGATAAGTCTCTCCTCGTTTCTTCTGAAAACGCTGGAGAGGCTAATTGATCTGCATTTAAGAAGGAGCGCCTTTCCTTGGATCAGCATGCTTACTGCAAGGGCAGGTCTGTCGAAACGGCCTTACACACGGTCGTTGAAAATATCGAGAAATCCTTCTCGGAGAAGGAATTTGCGGTCGGTGCCTTCCTTGATATCGAGGGGGTTTTTAAAAATGTTTTGCATGAGGCTGTAGTTAACTCCCTAAATAAGCTAGGGATTGGAGCCGACCTTGTCAGGTTTAGTTACCGCTTACTTTGCAATAGAACTGTCGCGGCAGAGTGGGGTAACGCTTCAATCCGGAAGTGTGAGTAGAGGTACTCCGCAATGGGGAGTTCTAATCTGGGTCGTTGTAATCAATGACCTGCTGGTGGCTCTGGAAAGAAGTGGCTGTCGGGTGGTTGCCTATGCCGACGATGTAGTATTGATAACAAAAGGAAAGTTCCCGGAAGCACTATTTGAGCTTATGCAGGGTTACTTGAGCTTGGTTGAGAACTGGGCTTCTAGCTGCAGGCTGGGTGTAAATCCCAGCAAAACGGCGCTTGTTCTCTTTACTAGGAGGTATAAGATACCGAATTGCCGTCATGCCTCAATGGGTGGTCTTACTCTGAGGCTCTCTGACAGGGTGAAGTACTTGGGCTTGATCCTTGACAGTAAGCTTTCCTGGAAGCCTAACGTGGAGGAAAGAGTCAAGAAGGCTACAGTAGCACTGTATTGTTGCAGAGGGGCCATTGGCAAGCTCTGGGGCCTCTCGCCGAAGGTAGTGCTTTGGCTTTATGAAACTATAATAAAGCCAATCTTATTTTATGGTGTACTCCTCTGGTGGAACGCACTTGACAAGGCCTACATCGTCAAGCAGCTGGAGAAGGTGCAAAGAGCTGCCTTAAGGGGAATCAGTGGGGCGCTTCGAATCACACCTACTCTTGCGCTTAATGCCATGTTAAATGTTGTGCCTATAGACATAGCTGGTAGGGCTGCCGCTGCACGTGCCGCAGTAAGGCTAAGGGGGGTGGGCTTCAAGTTCACCTCGAGCTATGGGCACTCCAGAATTCTAAGAGACTTCGGGTTCCTACCGACTCGGACAGACCACTGCACGCCGGTTCTGGGTCCGAATGGATCTTTTACCACTCACATTCCGGCGAGGGAAGACTGGGAGGGGTGCAGTACCTGGAACCGAGAACCTGTAAACGTATTTAGAGATGGGTCGAAGCTGGATGGGAAGGTGGGCGGAGGTGTCGTCTGCGAAGAGCTCTCCATCAACCTAAAATTTAGGCTACCGGATCACTGTAGTGTTTTCCAGGCCGCAATAAAAGAGGCTCGGATTAGTTGCTCTCTAGTGTAACATCTGTTAAAGAGGTAAATATCTATTCTGACAGCCAGGTTGCCATCAGGGCTCTTGGCTCCCTGACGGTGCGTTCGAAAACGGTGAGGGAGTGTTTGTCTTCCCTATCGACCGCGCCTAACTTTTTTGCTATTAAGCTTATTTGGGTTCCAGGTCACAGCGAATTCGCTGGCAACTGCATGGCTGATGAGCTAGCAAAACAGGTAACCCTCGAGGAATTACTTTCGGATAGGGAGGATCTGGGGGCTCCTCTGACCTCGTGTGATCTGCTTCTGGACAGATGGGCGTTTAGTCAGCTCAGCGAGCGCTGGGCGAACACCTTGGAGTGAAAGGTGCAAAGACTTTCTGACCACGGGTGGACCGGGCGGTCTAGGGAGCTCTTAAGACTAAGCAAGTTGCATCTCTCACTATTGGTTGGAGTGCTTACTGGTGACTGTGTGATTGGTAACCATGCGGTAAGGCTGAGTGTCGCGGATAACCCTTACTGCACCAGCCGCATGGAGGACGACGAGGTGGAATCATCTCAACATCTGCTGCTCTGGTGCCCTGCCTTTGCGAGCTTAAGGTTTAAGCACCTTGGGTAGCATTTTTTTCACACTCCCGATGAGCTCTCGGGTGTGGACATCAGTCGACTGAAGAGCTTCATTGTAAGCACGGAGCGTTTCTCCGGCAAAAGCCATAGGTGTCGTCTTTCTTTCTCCCATAGCTTCATCCTCTTTCCCCTACCCTCCCTGCGTCCCCCTTTCCCTCACCCCCCTTCCCCCCTCTAAGGGCATCACAACTGACAGCTTAGTTGAGTCCAAGTGTGCCTCCACATGCGGAGGCAGCCCGCTTACCTAACCTAACCTAGGTAGAAATTGATGAACCGGTAACCGAGATACACATTTTTGGTCTAAAGTAAGCGGAGCCATGCCCGAAACCCAAAAATTTATAATAATTTAATTTTCTGCTCAGTGGTCATTGAAATAATCGATTTTGAATCAATTAGCTTCAGTAGATACAAATTTATCGCAGTTTTCGTGTTTCTGAAAATTACTGTTATATGGGAGGTGGGCGTGGCTATTGCCCGATTTTAAAGATTTTCAACAAATTTCTTAGCTGGATCCTAAGCAAGGCTTGTACCGAGTTTGGTAAGGTTTGGTGAAGCGGCTACTAAGATATAGCATTTCATCATAAGTGGGCGGGGTCACGCTCTTTTCCAAAAATTTCATAATAATATTATTTTGCACCAAAATTCTACTTCACATACTATTTTTCTATAATTTGGATTCAATATTTATCGAAATATCATAGTTTTTGTATTTTTTGAAAATACTGTTGCGTGCTTACAGTCCGATTTCGCCCATTTTCTATAGCAACCTACCTTGGCTAAGGCGCAACCTATATACGAAATTTTGTTGAGATATATCAATTTTTGCTCGAGTTATCGTGTGCACGGACAGGCGGACGGACAGGCATGGATTAACAGACTTCTCTTTTCATTCTGACCATTTATGTATACATTTGTCTGTATCTATATCGATTGCTTTAGGCTGTTACAAAGAACCGTTATGCGAAAAAAGTTATAATACCCTGTGCACAAGTGCGCTCGGGTATAAACAACAATGATAGATGAATCGAACTAATATGCATGCTTATATATCATCCCTTAATGCTTCATTGTTGCAATACTTTGTGAACCACGTTTCAAAACTCGTTTTTTTCTAACATCAATAAAGCTAAAAACTGTGTCGATGATAAACTAATTCGAATATATAAATCAGTTAGCATGGAGAAACCAGTTGAATTATATAAAAAAGGCCGAACTCTAGCGAAAGCTTCTATTGAAGAGGGAGTTCACCAGGATATTTGACAATGCTTTGAGGAAATCCCCAACGGCTCTGAAGCTGATTCCAGTTTTTGTAGTGATGAGGATAGCCAAACGATGGGTAGACAAGGCAGCGACCGTACAAGAAACAAGGCAACGATTTAGAAATGGAGAAATATTCACATACACCTCTTTTACCCAAACAAGAAAATTCCTTAATTTGGTGGATGTATAGTCGCAAAGAATTTTCAAACTTGCTTACACTGGCAATGAAGTATGCACCATCTTCCTCAGTGAACTCAGAAAGAGTGCTTAGTGCAAGGAGAGATATTTATGATGAAAATAAAAATAGGTTGTTGCCATATAAATAGGCAATGCTTATTTTCATAATGAGAAACATAAACGATTTTAATTGTAATTACTATATAGATAGTATTAAATTTCATTATGAAAATACAATAAAATTTTTTTTTTAACTAGATTTTTAATTTGAATCTTCTATAATCGAAATCCGGAAATCCGGCCGGATTTTAGCCAGTATCCGACCCGATAGTCAGATAACTGAAAAACGGCCGGATAAGCCGGATTTCGGATATCTACCGGATACTCGGCACATCCTTAGTTGAAAACATTTCTGGAAAACCTTGAAAAACCATGGTTTGCATAACAGGAGAAGTAATAGAACAGCTTTTTCGGTTTATTTTCTGACATTCGGCTGCCTTATAGTCAAATTCTAAAGTCAATTTTTCCAATAAGGCAGTGGCAAAATCTTCTTCTCTTCTCTAATTACTTCACACGTTCGCAGCATATAACACAGAGAACACTATTTTGAGTTTTATCTTCAGTTAAAATTTCTGCATTATCATCACTTGCTTCACTATATCCGAACTGTGGATTTCGTTTACGAAGACGAAGCGAACATGTAAAATTTTACCTACGCTCAGACTTCGAAATTTGAACGCATACTCTCGGTACAAGCAGATGGGACGAATGGCGCAATAAACAGGTGAAGTAATAAAACGGCTTTCTCGCTTTATTTTCCTGCATTCGTCTGCCTTATAGTCACATTTTATAGGCAAATTTTCAAACAAGGCAGTGTCAAAATCTTTCTTCTCACTCTAATCACAACGCACGGCAGTACACGCGAGTGACGAACGCAGCCACAGTAGTATGCTGAAATGACTCGCTTATAACACGACTATATACACGAGATTTGGAAGTTTTTATCCATACGCCCAATCGACATGTCTGAGGTATAGTTGGAAAGGTCTTGCAGAGTGTGTCGAGAAAACATAATCAATTTTCATAAACGATTATCCGAATTCTTAAAAATTAGGCTAAAGTGTTGCGAAACAANCTGCATTCGTCTGCCTTATAGTCACATTTTATAGGCAAATTTTCAAACAAGGCAGTGTCAAAATCTTTCTTCTCACTCTAATCACAACGCACGGCAGTACACGCGAGTGACGAACGCAGCCACAGTAGTATGCTGAAATGACTCGCTTATATATACACGAGATTTGGAAGTTTTTATCCATACGCCCAATCGACATGTCTGAGGTATAGTTGGAAAGGTCTTGCAGAGTGTGTCGAGAAAACATAATCAATTTTCATAAACGATTATCCGAATTCTTAAAAATTAGGCTAAAGTGTTGCGAAACAAAAAACGTTTTTGCCGGTTTAAGGAGGTGTGTGGGTACACCCAACATATTTAGTGTTATTCTATAGGCCAATACCCTTCGAACGATATCTTATATATTGTGTTCCGGCTACTAGTTGGAAAGATATAGAGCTAAACTGAGTTTGGTTCTCCAGATGCTTTGCGATGTGTGTAGCGTAGCGTCTGTACGTACCTTCATTTAATTTTTCCAAACTTTCAGGAATTAAAGTACAAAAAAAAACAGAGAGGGTTTTGTTCCAGGATGTTTCGCTTCATATGCCTTTGTGGGCGTGACTGGTGCCTGAAATTCAAAAAAAGACAATTTTTTAAACTACAACTGAGGCCGCACAACTCATTCCATACAATTTGTGTGGATATCGGTAGAAAGGTCTTAAAACCAGCTATCTAACGTTGTCTTTTGCGTTTATGAAATATAAATATGTCATAACGTTATCGCTTGAAAACTAAAAATCGGTCTACTGAAAATATAAATTTCGCGCATTTTCTCAAAAACTGGTCAGTCGATTATATTCTATGTTTCCTCAAGTATAGCCCAAAACCTGAGCTTTCTTTTGGTATATGGCTCGTATCTGGGGAAAACTCTTGTTATGGAGATAATGCGATTCAAATTGAAAGAAAGTCGCTCCAAATAGCGCCAAATAGTTAAAAATTAACATATTCGTCTAATTTGGTTACTTTAAGTTATCAACATAACATACCCGATTCTCCACAAAAAACTGTCCAATCCCTGGTTGCTACCTAAACCGAAATTCCCTGCAAATCGGGGGAATTTCCCGCGAGTTGACTTCCCTATATGCGATACATAACTTGTAGGCTGTACACTAACAATCTATATCTATATCTATATCTATACTATTATATAAAATTGATTATATGGAGTACGTTTGTAACGATTTATTTCTCAAAGTACTAAACCGATTTTAATATTTTTTCTTTTTTAAACGAAGCATTTGTAAAAAGACGCAGAGTGGCATACTTATATTTTTTATTCTTGGAAGGTAAGCACCCTTTTTTTGGGTGTAAAGTTACAAAAAATTACAAAGCCGTACAAGCATAAACCTATTTGGTTGCCAAATACAGCGCATAGCTACGCGAAAAAACTGTACACCAGTGCCGATCAAACACGAGCTCACAAAGGCAAAAGAGATGTGTATGAGCGACGTTACTGCGCTATACCACATACATACACACATAAACGTATTTAAGCTAAACAGCGATCACTGATTGAACATCGAAAGGCAAAGCATCGCTTCGAAGCTGTGTTGCCACAACACTTTTTTATTTTTTACCAAAATCACCAGTAAAAGTTACCAAATTCAACAAAAAATTACCAAACTTTTTTTATGTGGAGAACTGTGCACAGATATGTTTGTACATACATATATCCGAAGACACCAAGCTTTTCAGGCAACCAGCGCTTCATTCAGCTATATACAAAGCTCAGGCCACAAAGCAACTGAAGCCATGTGATCATTACCTTTGTCATGGGTACGGTTCATTGCAACAGAGGATTATTAAACGCATCATTTCCCATAGAGAGGATGTAATTTTTCCATTGAAATCATCCGACTTGGCACCATTGGAATTTTTTAGAAAGGCGCATTTATGCGAATAAACCTAAAATTTTGAAGCATTTTAAAATCAAAATTTGTCTATATATAACAACAAATATCTTAAAAATTCAACGCTTCAAGGCAGTTCTGAAAACTTTCGACTAACGCAAAGACAAATTGAAGTCCCCTACTGAATGCCGTAGCTTTTTGAACGTACATATTTACATAGAATTCTACTCATACATATGGTTGCCAGGTTACGCCGGAATATTGAATGCTGCCGGATGCCGGAATTGCAATGCTGACCTTCCGGGACATGACTCGATAGATATAGCAATAGCCACTTTCAAGCAATTTGTTAGAGATCACACCATTCTAGAACCAAGGAACGCTGGAACAACTTTTCGCCTTGCAAATCTTTCAGGATTACCTGGTATTTCTATAAAAGGAAACGCTTACGGCGCACTTCCTAATGGGTAATCAGAACTGGCTTTGACCTATGTTACATGTAGGATCGAATCGAAAAAGTTACCAAATTGAAAAATAAGTTACCAAGTTTTACAAATATAGAAAAAAATTACCAATTTTGGTAAAAAGTGACCAAAGCGGCAACGCTGCTTCGAAGTCATGTGCAGTATGTGGTTGACAAAACAAACTAATCATATGTATGTATGTATCAAAGTATGTCCATACACAGAGATCCAAGCAAACGAAACATTTCACGAATGATTCGTCCAAAGACACAAACTTTGCAAAGAAAAAAGAGTGCAAACAAAACGATTTCTGCTCGCTCATTGACGAGCATTGGTAGATCGTTTTTCGTACAGATGAAGAGTGTTATCAGTACGGTGACCATCCGTCCTGTATTATACGGAACGGTCCTCTTTTTTGGCCCATTGTCCTGGCAATTTATTTATTTTATACGGGACGCCAAATGTTCTATATTTCTTTTAGTGTCCTGTATTCGTCCCGTGTTCGGTGTTTTTGACGCCTTAACAGCTCATTAAAATGGCATGCCTATGAACGAGTTTTAAGTGTGGTTGGTATATGATCGTAATTTTCCCCATAAACAGTTATTATTTTCTAATCTGAATGCCTGTGTTTCGATTCGAGGAATACATACAGTGACCAAAATATAATTTAGGACTCGACATTTTAGGAAGGTTTGGCTATTTTTCCTTAGCTTATTTAATGTTTTTTATTTTTTATGAAAGTAAAGCTCTTTTCCTAACAAAAAGCATATGATAGGCACTGTTTAGGCTCGAGCCTTCTCAACTGCCACGGAATAAAATTTTCTTAAGTTATAATTTGATGGCAGTTCAAAGTATACTCGGCTCAGTCTGATGCATCCTCCGGATAACCATCCGGAGCATTCTGCGGACTCTGCATGGCTTACAATCTTGCAGAGGTGGTGAAAGAACTTTACCATTAGCCACAGTGCCGATCCACCATTTTTGCACCAATAAATATTTTTTTATATAAGTACATACACACATGTAAACATACTCGTCTCCCCTCTCACTGAGTTATTCAAATACCGAATTTCTAACTTCGTGCAAAAAACTACACAAATTAATTCTGCAATATTTCGTCAAAACTCTTTTAATTGGAATCTTTAGAAAAAAAATGGTTTGCAGTTTTGTACCTCAAAATTGAGTATAATAACGTGCTGCTCATTTGCTTTTCGTTTTAAAAAATGGTCGAACATACTTTGTATGAAAAAGATACGTAAGTTTTTGTAGAAAAAATTAGCAAAATTATCTTTTGTCCCGTATTCGGCTCCCATAAATATGGTCACCGCAGTTATCAGCTATACCCACGTGTATGCTTCGTATATGTATACTAGCAATTACCCGGCGTGCTTCGCTGCGCCTTAAATGTACTTTTGTGTTGTAACTCTCCCCCTAAGCTCTTATGGCCTCATTTAAAAAATATTTTTAAAGAACTTTATGAAGTTAGATTTAAAAAAAATCGATCTATGAAGCAGTGTTTAGTTTTTTTTTAGTTAATATATTTTCGAAAGTAATTAGAAAATATGTAAAGAACCGACTTTCTCTTGGAAATTTAATTTATAATCTTACTAGCAATTTCCCGGCGTGCTTCGCTGCGCTTTAAATGTATTTTTGTGTTGTAACTCTCCCCCTAAGCTCTTATGGCCTACTTTAAAAAATATTTTTAAAGAACTTTATGAAGTTAGATTTAAAAAAAAAATCGATCTAAAAAGCATTGTTTATTTTTTTTGAGTTAATATATTTTCGAAGGTAATTAGAAAATATGTAAAGAACCGACTTTCTCTTGGAAATTTAATTTATAATCTTATAACTGGAGTCTACTATCGCACCCTTTCCTCAAACGTGTATTAATTCAATATTCAAATAACGTATATTTATATAATTTGAAAAAATCTCCCTCCTATACAAATATGTACAGCAATATTATTAAAGTCGGTTCTTTACATATTTTCTAATTACCTTCGAAAATATATTAACTCAAAAAAAAAATAAACAATGCTTCATAGATCGATTTTTTTTTAAATCTAACTTCATAAAGTTCTTTAAAAATATTTTGTAAATGAGGCCATAAGAGCTTAGGGGGAGAGTTATAACACAAAAACACATTTAAGGCGCAGCGAAGCACGCCGGGTAATTGCTAGTATTTAATAAAAATAAATCAAAACAAGAAATACATTACACAGGCCAACAAAAATGAAAAAAAAATGTTCGTGCGACAAATGTTAAAGCTATTTTTGATAGACTTTTTTGTGCTGATTACGAATCCGTAAGTACAAAGGATCCAACACGTACAGGTTTTGAGAAAATCGAGGCCAAAGTGTCAAAAAAACGGGCTTTTGCAATATTTGAGAAGCTCTAGCAAAGAGTAAAAAGGTGATAGAACCTTCCACTTAGGCTTAGATTAAAGCAAGAACCCTCGACTACTATCTTTGAAAATACCATTCCCGCACATTGAATTTATGGTCACTTATAGTCATTTATTGAGCAGTAAAATTTGACTTTTGGCGAAGTTTGAGTCCCTGCCGCAATTAAACAAAAGGTGATAGAACCTTCCACTTAAGCTTAAATTAAGGCTTGAACTTTCGACTACAATCCCTAAAAATACCATCTCTTCGTCTTGACCCTAAGATCACTTATAGTCGTTTATTGAACAGCAAAAACTGATTTTGGCAGCATTTTTTTTTTTAATAGCACAATTTGCCAGCATTTTTTTTATTGTTCAACAAATGACTCTAAATGGCCATCAAGTAAAGGTGCAGGTTCTAGCTTTAAGTTAAGCCTAAGTGGAAGGTTCTACCACATTTTTACTCTTTGCTCGAGCTTTTCAAATATTGAAAAAAACCCGATTTTTTGACACTTTGACCACGATTTTCTCAAAATCTGTACGAGATGGAATCTTTATAATTACGGATTCGTAATCAGCTCAAAAAAGTCTATCAAAAACAGATTTAACATTTGCCGCACCAAAATCAGTGTTTCCCTGTGTTATTAACGATTTTTCTGCAAAAGAATATGTGTTAACGAGCCAAGGGCTGTTCAGATAGTTACTTATATCCAACGAATTAAAAAAAAATGAGAACAAAAGTTTATTCTGAAATTTTTATAATTTCGCATTGGCAGCCGCGGAACTTCCGCATACATTTTAACATTCGCATTCTCTTTCGCATTCGCAATAATCAATGCGGAGCTTTTGCGAATGCGAATGTTCGCAACAACCCTGATACATACATATGTAATGCTTCTATATATGAAGAATATATATTTATTTATATGGAAACAAAAAAAACAGCAAAAATAAAAAGATTTCTATAAAAATCAGAAAGCGACATACATACTTCTTTTTCTTCTTATTTGGCGCTGTAACCGCTTAAACGATTTGGTCGAGTTCAACAAAGCACGCCGCACATGGGAGTAAATGTCATATTTGTCAACTTTGACAAAAGTGTCTTCAACACACTGTTCCTGAATTAGTTAAAAGTTCTCTAAACCGTACGACCAAAATGGAAAATGCAACTTTGTTCGTTGTCCCCTACGTAACCGAAATCCATTTCCACTAAAATCGTATCAGCCTTTTTTTGCGAAATATTGACATTCAAGAATTGCAAAATTATAAAAATTTCAGAATAAACTTTTGTTCTCATATTTTTTTTAATTCGTTGGATATAATTAAGATAACAGTTATAAGTAACTATCTGAACAGCCCTTGGCTCGTTAACATATAATTCTTTTGCAGAAAAATCGTTAATAATGTATTTCTTGTTTTGACTTATTTTTATTAAATATTGTTAGCGTTTCAATACGTTCTGATTTAATAAGTAACTGTGTAATACAATCCGGGACTGAAAGTGTGTGTAGGAAAGTTGACTTTTATTTACAAATATACAATACACCATGTCGTATTACCTAAGTCATGAAGAAAACAAAAAAAAGTATATGCATCATGTGGAAGAAAAATACTGTTGAGAAAAAAGAAAGTCGAATTTGTTAAAACTGCACTAAAATGAATAAAACAAAATCAGTAAAGCTTTCGTTTAAGTTACTAAAAGCCAAATAGTGAAAGGAAAACTCTAATGAAAGCTGAAACTTATTATATCTTAAGCATTTTGATGCAGCTTTAACAAAATGTTCTAGCTTAGAGATCCTTTGTTACACTATTTTACTTTATTGCTTTGATTGCACATGTTAAATAAAAGCTTATTTAAAAAAAAATATTTTTTTTTAAATTATTTCATTTCACATTTTTTATTACTTCTGAAAATTGAGCGCATCTTGTGTTTACAGAAATTTTTATTAAACATGTAATTTTTAAGCAAAAACACATCCGACTTCAATTCTCATATACCAATTTAAGAGTACCGTTGTTTTTTTCATGATCCAATGATCGGATCTAAACCAGATTACGGGACGACCGTGAGGTGCCATCTTTCCGATCAAAAAAAGAATTATAGGAATCAGTTCACGTGGTCCAAAGTTATGCGGTAGCATACATAAAATAGAAAAAGCATTCCTACGAATTGATAACCTTCCCCTTTTTTGAAGCCCCTTAAAAATGTTTGAGATCTTTGTTAATTTTATGTAAATAAAGAGTAATTTATGAAACTTGGTGGATGAGGCCCGAGTTAAGAATATAGTGGATGCGCTATTTCCCACACACCCACTAAGAGCCGATAAAGTGTTCGTCGAGGAGCAAGCCGAGGCACCACTGTTTTCGACAGACGAGCTGAAGCTAGCCCTGCGAAGCATGAAAGCCGGCAAAGCTCCAGACCCAGATGGCATACCAGCGGAGGCAAAAAGGTTAGCAGCGGAAACGAGCCCTGATCTCCTGCTTAAAATGTACAACAGCTGCCTTAGGGCCCGGGTCTTCTCAAGCCAATGGACGAAGGCGAGACTGGTGCTTATACCCAAGGGCAAAGGGGACCCAAACTCTCCTTCATCCTTCCGGCCACTCTGCATGCTAGACACAGCAGGCAAAATGATGGAGAGTCTGCTCAAAATACGCTTGACGTCAGCCATAGAAAGCGAGGGAGGCCTTTCACCCCGACAACATGGCTTCAGGAAGGGACACTCAACTATAGGAGCAATTGGCGAAGTAGTCGAGGCGGTACATAAGGCCGAAGAAGCCTGCCACCAGGCGCGGCCAATAGTGCTGCTAGTCACACTGGACGTCAAGAACGCCTTCAACTCGGCAAGATGGGACGATATGCTGGAGGCCTTGGAACGGTCATTCAAGGTTCCAACATACTTGCTAGATATGATCCGGGACTACCTCAGAGACCGTTGGCTTTTGTACGACACAACACAAGGTCAGAGAAAGAGACGTATAACCGGCGGAGCGGCACAGGGGTCTGTACTTGGCCCGGACCTCTGGAACGCCACGTATGACAGTCTGTTGCGCACGGAAATGCCGGAGAGCGCCTTCCTTGTCGCCTTCGCGGACGACGTGGCAGCCGTCATAACAGCAAGAAATGTCCAGCTAGCACAGCTCAAGCTAAACCAGGTCATGCGCAACGTCAGTGGATGGATGAGCGATCACGGTCTGCAATTGGCTACAGCCAAAACGGAGATCGTGCTCCTCACCAGGAAACGGATCCCAACAATTATAAATATAATGGTCGGACCTCAACCCGTGACGACTTCTAGGTCTACAAAATACCTAGGGGTGAAGCTTGACAGCAAACTCACATTCTGGGAACACATCCATGGAGTATGTGAAAAAGCTGCGCAGAGCACGGCGGCTCTAAGCCGGCTGATGGCGAACGTGGGCGGCCCGAAGCCATGCCAATTGAGCTACTCGCTTACGAGCGAAAAGAGAGAGATAGGTCGAGCAGCTGCCGCGGCAAGGGCGCGCGAGCAACTGATCCAGCAGTGGCAACAAAACTGGAACGCGAGCACAAAAGGTCGATGGACACACTCCCTGATAGCCGACCTTCAAACATGGCTGAACAGACCACATGGGGAAGTCGATTTCTACCTGACGCAATTCCTCACCGGTCATGGTTACTTCCGAGAATATCTTCATAGAATGGGAAGGGTGGACTCACCGTTCTGTCACTACTGTGGAAACGTCGAAGATAACGTGTACCACACATTCTTCACCTGCGAACACTTCTTGATTTCGCGCAGAATGTTGGAAGAAAGACACGGAGATATAACTCCGAACTACATAGTTGGGGTAATGATCTCCAGCGCAGAAAAGTGGGAAGCAGTTGCGAGATACGTGAAATTCGTACTCCGCTGCAAACGAGAGGACGGTTGTCTACTGAGGACACCCGAATGAAACGCCCCTACAAAAGAGCAGCCCCAAGGCTCTAACAGCGCGCTCCTGCATCTGAAGACATGCAGAATTGCGGTGCCAGATGCGGGATTCTTGCGCGGGCGGTGGGAGTTTGGGTTTTAGTGGGTAGCCCAACACGCTTCGGTGGGAGTCCCACACTCGGGGANCAGCATTTCCCTCTCCTACGAACAAAAAAATAAAAATAAAATAAAAAATTATGAAACTTAAAAAATTGTATTTATTTATTACCATTTATTTATATTTTCTGCTAAAGAGATAGAGTATATTTGATTAAGAATGTCCACGATTTAGCTTTCCCTGATTCCACGTATACACATTTGATTTGCCTTTTTTTGCCTTTTTAAAGATATTTGCCTTTATTAAAATATTTGCCTTTTTTTGCCTTTTCTACCTTTAAAAAAGTGATTATAGCATTTACTATTTTTTTTTTTAGNGGCTCCTGAGATCAACGCATTTTTCAGTCAGTTGAACAAATTCGACTTTCTTTTTTCCCAACAGTATTTTTCTTCCAAATGGTGCAGATACTTTTTTTCTGTTTTCTTCATGAGTTAGGTAATACGACATGGTGTATTGTATATTTGTAAATAAAACTCAACTTGCCTACACACACTTTCAGTCCCGCATTGTATTACACAATTACTTNCCGTTTTCTCAACTAACGTAGGCTTGAAGACAATAAGGGGTGTGTATAAAATTGTAAAGGGCGAGGAAATCGCAATTATTCCTGATAATATGAACGATTCAAACGTTCCATATTTAAATTGGGCTCCACTTGTATCAACTTACGTCGAGCGCTCATTTAGTACATTCAAGGCTTTTCTTCGCGAAAATCGAATGAAAATGCTGCCAGAAAACTTCAAAATGCATCTTGTGGTTCAATGTTACTCCAACTATACACATTAAAGTTTTATGAGTTGAAACTCGAAAGGATAAAATAGTCAAAGGGTCAAAGTACAAATTTTTCATATAATGAAACTAGTTCATACTTTTTCTCTTTTTACTTGTAATATAAAAATTTCTAAAATAAATATATTTTTTGATTGTTCTTCGTATTTTCTGTTTTTTTTTAGTGCCTTATTTTGCTTTTTTGGCAATACCTTTGTTTTGCCTTTTCCTGCCTTTTTCGTTATTTTGTTTTGCCTTTTTTGCAATACCTAGTGCCTTTTCCTGCCTTTTTCGCTATTTTATTTTGCCTTTTCCAGCCTATTTCGTTGCTTTATTTTGCCTTTTTTATAGGTTTTTAGGTCCTAAAATCCGTTCCCTGTTTATTACATACTGTACATAAAACTTGCATAAATGTATTTTAAGAGCATATTATCTGAAGCGAATTTTCTGTATTTTCTGGTGATATATCTATAGAAGTATAAGCCCCTCCCAAAATATATTCCTGGGTGGGCTCCTGAGATCAACGCATTTTTCAGTCAGTTGAACAAATTCGACTTTCTTTTTTCCCAACAGTATTTTTCTTCCAAATGGTGCAGATACTTTTTTTCTGTTTTCTTCATGAGTTAGGTAATACGACATGGTGTATTGTATATTTGTAAATAAAACTCAACTTGCCTACACACACTTTCAGTCCCGCATTGTATTACACAATTACTTGTTAAATCAGTACGCATTGAAACGCTAACAATATCTATTAAAAATAAATCAAACCAAGAAATACATTATTAACGATTTCTCTGCAAACGAGTTATGTGTTAAGGAGCCAAGAGCTGTTCAGATAGTCAATATTTCGCAAGAAAGGCTGATACGATTTCAGTGAAAATGGATTTTGGTTACGTAGGTGATAATGAACAAAGATGCATTTTCAATTTTTGTCGTACGTTTTAGTGAACTTTTAACTAATTCAGGAACAGTGTGTTAAACATATTATTTCTTAAGCTATATAACCGCGCTATCAATAAGCAGTCATAGAAGTTCCCACTTCTATTAGACCTTTGACGTACGTCAAAGAGAACATTGTCCTTTTAATATTTTTTTTTTGTTTTCTCTGATTTAAATACCTGCGTTGGTTTTTTTATACCTTTCATGAGAATGAAATGGTATTATAACTTTGGTCCGATGTTTGTAAGTACCAGAATAAAAAGCGATAGACCCATTAAAATGTATACTTATATGCTCAGATCGTCGAGCTGAGTCGATTTAGCCATGTTCGTCTGTCCGTCTGTCCGTCTGTTTGTATGCAATCTAGTCTCTCAGTTTTCAAGATAACCGGATAAAATTTGGTAAGTGGGTGTATTTTTATAATGTATTAATCATTTGTCGGAACCGGAAGAATCGGACCACTATAACATATAGCTCCCA
>NW_016159580.1:25618-54213 GCF_001687245.7 Rhagoletis zephyria
TTTAAAAATATTTTGTAAATGAGGCCATAAGAGCTTAGGGGGAGAGTTACAACACAAAAATACATTTAAGGCGCAGCGAAGCACGCCGGGTAATTGCTAGTTATTTATAAAATATCTTACGAAATTTATTGGTTTTAGCTGTTCAAGTAAAGGAGTTTTACAGTAAAATCCCATATCTGAACAATCAGATGTATGGAAGATACATATATGTTATAGTCACCCGATCATTGTTATTTTCACTGTAAGCATTCTGTTAATAATGAGTGAAAATGGTGCGAAATTTCATGTTCCTAGCTGCATAAATGGAAGAGTTATGATAAAAGTCCTCATATCTGAACAATCAGTTGTATGGGGGCTGCAGGTTATAGTGACCCGATCTTTGTTATTTTCACTGTAAGCATTCTGTTAATAATGAGTGAAAATGGTTCGAAATTTCATGTTCTTAGCTGCATAAATGGAGGAGTTATAACGAAAAATCACATATCTGAACAATCAGTTGTATGGGAGCTATAGGTTATAGTTACCCCATCTTTTTAATTTTCACTGTAAGTTGCGGAATTTCATGTTCCTAGCTATATAAATGGAGGAGTTATAACGCAAAATTTTATATCTGAACAATCAGTTGTATGGGAGCTATAGGCTATAGTGACCCGATCTTTGTAATTTTCACTGTAAGTATTCTGTTGATAATGGGTGCAAGTACTGCAAAATTTCGTGTTCCTAGCTGCATAAATGGAGAAGTTATAACGAAAAATCTCATATCCGAACAATCAGTTGTATTTTTTGTTTTTGCAAAACGTGCAAAGATACACACATGAAATTTCTTATGTGCACCCTCCACACAGACCCCAATCACCCCTGAAAATTTCATTGAAATCGGGCAAGCCGTCTAGGAGGAGTATGCGAACAGGAAGTTTTGCCACTTAATTTTATATATATAGATAATACAAAGTCTACTGAGAAAGTCGTCAAAATCTATGCTGTATAAGCTTTATCTCCTTTACCACTGATTGTTCAGATACCAGTTTTTGCGATATATCTCCTTTATGTAGGAAACTAAACCCAATAAATTGTGTTACCGGGTTATATACCGGTCACATAGCAGTGAAAATCACTTAGATTGGTGCTAATATAAGGTATATCTTCCATACCTCTGATTGTTCAGATGCGATTTTTTATATAGGTATGTAACTCCTCTATCGACGTATGCAGATGTATTCAAAAGCAGTAATCTGTCAAAGTAAAATTTGCAGATGTTCATGAAAGGTATGAAGCCTTCGGCACGGCTTTCGCTGCTCTTACTTGTTCTTTATTATGATTTTTTTTGGATCAATATAAAAAAAACTACTAGACATAAAATAAGAAAGTGTGCAGTGTTATTTTAAACCAAATTTTCGTGATTTACTTTTGATGTTACATATATTCAATCAGTTCAATTGGGGCTCTTTGGGGAATTTATTTTTAGCAAACATTTCAAAGCAGTAATTTGGATTACTTGTCAGGCAATATTTTTTTCATTGGGATATACATTGCATCCTTGGCTAAAAACTTCTGTGGTAAAACTGTCCCCCGAAGTCTCCCTTCTTTGCTATTTAAAGTCAAAGAGTAAGCTCCTTCAATAGGGATTTCCAGCAGAAATGGTCAACGTCTGGCTGAAAAGAAAATCGATGCTCAAATAATTAAAAGGCTATAAGTCTGACTTTTAATTTGGAAAGTACGTAACTATCTGAGACCCTTATCATCCGTGATTCCAATAATTCAAATGCTTATAAAAAAACGAGGTGTTTTTTTTTAAAAAATAAGAATATTCTGATCCGATTCGGCTGGCAGACACGACCTTGGAAACAGAATTTCGCTCAAAATTTTCATTCCTGGAAAATAATTATTAATTTTCCATATCCACCTATAATAACAAATTTTTCGAACCAGTCGCAGAAGAAAGTATTAAAAATTAATTACAAAAACTAAAATCGAAAAACGCTGATAACGTTACAGGCGCCCCAAAGTCCGAAACAGCCAAAGGAATAAGAATGAAGAATTATTTTTAAAAAGTTTTAAAAAACCTGACACATCTGGTTTCGCTTGTAAGCAGTGTTTAAACAGCGATCTCTCCGTTATGCTAGATTCTTCAAGTGAAGATGAAAGTCAGGAGGATGCATCTGACATTTTCAGCCCCGATGCAGTTCTCGTTACTTTTTATTAAATATAATGTTCCAATTTTTAAATTCAAGTACTAAATAAAATAAACATTAAAAATTACTAACTTTTCCATTTTTTTATTAACCTAAATAACTTAATTTACTTACCTAATTGTTTCTTAAAAATACTTGACATCCGCATTCGCATCCGCATCCGCGGATGTCTAAAACTCCACATTCGCAACATCCCTAGTATGAATATACGCACTCAGTGTATTTGGTGAACCGAGCTACCGTTATTGTGTTTAAGTACAAGGTTATATACCCAGCGTAGGTACCAAATATCATCATTTCAACTTTCTCTAAACTACCTTTGCATGATAATCAGGACTGTTATTCCCTATTTCACACTATGCTGAGTTAGACTTAATGATATAATTGAACCAAGTTTGGTAGAAATCGATAAAGTGGTTACCGAGATATACCTTTTTGTCTTAAAGTGGGCGGTGCTACGCCCAATTCCTAAAGGTCTGTAGCATTCTTATTTATTGTTAAAAGATTGTTGTAACTATTAACTTGGAGTAAATTAGCATCCTCAGTTATTGAAATATAGGAGTTTTCGTATTTCTGAAATTTACCGTTATACGGGAAGCGAGTGTAATTTTGGTCCGATTTGAATAATTTTTAACGAATTGCCTTTCCGTACTAAGGTTATTATTGCACCAAGTTTAGTGGAAATTCAAAAATCGGTTACCGAGATACACGTATATGGTCATAAAGGCGCCGCGCCCACTAAATGTATAATATTTAATCTAATTTTCTGCCAAGTGGTTATTGCAATCATCGAATTTAGGGGAATTAGCTTTAATAGTTACTGATTTATNTTCAAAAATGTATAATATTTAATCTAATTTTCTGCCAAGTGGTTATTGCAATCATCGAATTTAGGGGAATTAGCTTTAATAGTTACTGATTTATCGCAGTTTTCATGTCTCGGTAAATTATCGTTATATAGTAAGTGGGCTTGGTCACTGCCCGATTTCAAAAGTGTTCAAAAGAGTTTGGTAAGGATTGGTGAAGTGGCTACTGAGATACAGCATTTCGTCATAAGTGGGAGGGGTCACTCCCATTTTTCAAAACATTGAGAATAATATAAATTTTCACCGAAATTCTACTTCACATATTAGTTTTCAACAATTTGCATCCAATATTTACTGAAATATCGTAGTTCTTGCATTTTTCGAAAATACCTTTATATGGGAAGTGAACAGACAGACATCGCTTAATCGACTTCTCTATTCTGAATATTTATGTATACATTTGTCTATATCTATCTCGACTCGTTTTGGCAGTTCAAAACAACCGTTATGTTAATATACCCTTGTGCACAAGTGCGCTCGAGCATAAAAAGGCGAGTGCGGCACCGTACTCGTGATAGAAGTGAAACTTCTTAAAAAAACACATCTGTGCAGCGCAGAGAATGAGACGAATACAGTTGTTTATTGTATATAATGTTGGTACAAAGTTGCTACGTTTTTATCATTTTTCACATTTAATCTTTTTTTTTAATTTTTATATATATATATATTTTTTTGATACGAATGATATGATCATCCTTTGTCGCTTTATTCGGTATTCGAAAAATTTTATGGTTCAATGGAATTGAATTCTGTGTCCAATATTTGAATAAATCATTCAGATTTAGATAGCGCTTTTAGAAATTTATTTAAGAAAATAAAACATTTACACCCAAATTCACAAACAATTAAGAAGACTTTAACTGCTTTATAAACAGAAATGTTTTATGAAAATGTCTCTTTATAGAGCTCTTTGAATCTATTTTATTTTTTATGAATAGGGCCGTTAGATTTTTGTTTGGATTTTCGTTGATTTTTAATTGGCTTTTTAAAAATAATTGGTATCAAATAAAGCACCTCTTAGAGGTAAGTAATTCGAGTGACGAAAGCAGGGTTCGAATCGTAACATCCGTTCACTGATCGAAAACGATACGAAAGAAAATTACGTGATACGTCAGGCAGTATAAGCTGAATGAGACACAGAGTACGTTCACGTATGCCATAATCCGAAAAATGGGTTTTTACGTGACGAGTAGTACGATATCGTATGTGACGATTCGAGCCCTGAACTACATAGAAACACAAAACTTATGATATCAATTTCGTGACGATAATTATACAAATTTTTTTAACTGCCCTGGAAACTGACGCAAAATAATTTTATTTATTCAGAACGTTGCAAAGCTCTGTCTACTCTTAGAAACACAAAATAAAAAAATCAAAACAATAGCAACGATTCGTATGAATAAAACTTTTTTCGCCAGTTTCCAGGGCAGTTAATTTGTTTGTTTGGCAAGGTATTTAAAGAATTTAGGTATCTACAAGGAGCGCGCGATAGGGGTATATCATACGATATTGGTTCTGAATGTACGCAACTAGAAATGTATTGTGACTCCGATTGGGCAGGAGATACTGAAACTAGGCGTAGTAAGACAGGACGGGTTGCCATTCTCAATAATGTCCGATTTTGTGGAGCTCGCGCAAACAAACTGTAACTGCAACTCCAACAGCAGAAGCTGAATTTTTGGCGCTGTGCGCTGCTACGAAGGCAGTAGCCTGCCTGAGGAAGCTGATCGAGACTTAAATAGCGAATGCAAGACTTCAGCTCCAGTATATATGCGACAATCAACGATCCATAACATTGGCTAAGCATCCGGAGCCTTCAAAGTATACAAAGCATATTGACACTCAGTATTTCTATACATGTGACATGCAGAATGAGGTTTCAATTGATGTACGATACGTACACTAACTAAGGCATTATCAAAGAATTGTTGAATTTTTGTTTATTTTTAAAGGGGAGTGCGAGTGTTAAGTATATAGCGCTTTGTAAAATAAAATAAGAGGCAACAGCATGTACCCAATTTATCTTTTGTAACATATGCATGCTTGTTGGACTGTATATCTATACTAATTGTATAAAGAGAAGTCCCTTATTTTTGTAACAGGTAATCTCGCGAACGGCTGGTCCGATTTTCATGAAATTTTGTATACAAATAGCTTTCGGTAACCACCATGTTTTAGTCCAAAAAAATTTTTAGCATATATGACCCATTTTTTCCGGGAAGTGGTCCAGGGACCGATCTATTCGAAAAAATCGAATTTACGGTCCGATTTGCTTAAAATTCGGTGCGCGGGTAGCTTTTTAGCATGTATTAGCATATGTGCCCAATTTTTTCCGAGAAGTGGACCAGGGACCGATCTATTCCAAAAAATCGCATTTATGGTCCGATTTGCTTAAAATTCGGCACGTAAGTAGTTGTTTAGCATATATTAGGATATATGGTCCATTTTTTCCGAGAAGTGGACCAGGGACTGATCTATTCGAAAAAATCGTATTTACGGTCCGATTTGCTTAAAATTCGGTACGTAGGTAGCTTTTTAGCATATATTAGCATATATGATCCATTTTGTCCGAGAAGTGGACCAGGGACCGATCTGTTCGAAGAAATCGTATTTATGGTCCGATTTGCTTAAAATTCGGTACGTAGGTAGCTTTTTGCCTGGATAAGCTTATAGATTCCTGTTTTCCAATTTTCATGCAATTTCGAATATAAATAGCTTTAAGTAACGACCATATCAAGGGGCGAATTCGTCACTAGGCAAGATTTTTTTGCGCCAATCAGAAACAACGGATACTGTCAAAATATAATTATAATATATAATATATCTCAACTAATATATATTTAGAAAACCGTTTGTTAGTTTTCGCAAGGCTCGAGAGCGGCTGAACCGATTTTTTTGAAACTGCCACCTGCCGCACGTGTCCCAAGGATGGTTTTAGGCTGAAAAAAATCTATATGTAAAGGGGGCGTGGCACTTCCCATACAAACCGAATTTCTCATGCTACATATCTCTGAAAGTGTGCATGGTAGAGTTTTGGAAATTGGTATGGAGATATACGAAATCAATCGCATACCCTTGGAGAAAAATTTTAGCTATTGTAAAAAGGGGTGTGACATCTCCCATACAAACCGAATTTTTCATACTGCTTATCTCTGGAAATTTTTTGGTAGAGTTCTAGAGTTTTGTATGGAGATGTACGAAATAAATCGCATACTCTTGGAGAAAAATTGGAACTATTGGAAAAGGGGGCGTGGCATCTTCCATACAAACCGAATTTTTCATACTGCCTATCTTTGGAAGTGTTCATGGTAGAGTTCTGGAACTTGGTATGGAGATATACGAAATCAATCGCATACTCATGAAGAAAGAGGGCAGCTGTTGGAAAGGGGGGCGTGGCACCTCCCATATAAATCGAATTTTTATACTGCATATCTCTGAAAGTATTCATGGTACAGTACTGGAACTTCGTATGGAGATATGTATATAGTTGAAATCAAGCCCATACTCATGGAGAAAATTTGGGCTATTTGAAAAGGGGTGTGAGGCCTACAAACGTACCGACCTTTAGCTATCTTTGAATGAATTTTTTTATTCTTCTGTAGGTGTGTTTGTGAGTGAAATCCTCCTAAATGGTTGTACGGATTTTAACGAAACTTTTTGTGTATTTGAGTGGGTCTCTGGATGGTTTAGTTTCACAATTTAATCCGACAGTTGGCGCTGTAGTTGAGTTATTACTAAAAATCTTATTTATGATCCGATTTGGCTAATGTTTTAAATATGTATGCAATACTATTGCAAAAACGTGCTGCCAAGTGGTGCTGAAGTCGAGCTATTACTAAAAATAGCCAAGTGAGAAAAGGGGCCGTGAAGGTCAGATTAAATCGACCTGTTGCACCATTGAGTATATCGAACGCTCCTGCGTTGCAATTGGCCCAATGGATGTGATTTTCCAATATTATTATGCGTTCAAACTTTTAAGGTATTTCGTCTGAAATAAGTATATGTATATTGCATTTCTGTAGAACAATGATTCGCACCCATTTTGAAATTGCCACCTACTATACTGTAAAGGACATTCACTATAGAACCGGGTCATTGTTGCCGCCAGGGAGTGAAGAGGAAAAAATTTATTTCGCTTTGCGAATAACCGTGCTATGTAATGCCGCACAACTGGAGAATTTCAAGAACGGATATAACACTTTCCTTAGGTTATTTAAAGCGGCAAATGACCACCAAACCTTAATCTTAGCAGACAAATGTGCCAATGAAAATCGTAAACGTGAATTGTTGGTGAAAATGTTGGACCAAAAAGCTTCAATAAAATATATAAAAATTTTGGGCGGGATGAAGTTCGCCGGGTCTGCTAGTTTAACATAAACGGAATTTCCGTTTTCCTCTACCTCTCTCGATTTACCTGCGTTCAAATCAACACATAAACTCTGTAAGAAATCTGAATTTATTTAATAAATCATATTGGAAATAATTATTCTTATACGAGTATAATTACAACACAAACAATTTTCAACTCTTCAACATTACACTAGGCAACTTTACTGGTATTTAGCTTGCTAATTCGCAACAGTACTCTGCATACTCATGGCTTTCTATTTTACAACTGAACATCCTATCCTATGTCGCAGCGCCTTTATATACCTGTGCCACCCCGAGTTTCTGGTCAGCATGTTTCTTGCAATTTCCTGAAAATTATGGTCTTTCACCGAACATTCTATCCCGATCAGAACCACTTGCTGTTCCAAAGGCCGCAAGCTCCTCCTTCATTTTGTTTCCCAGTCTCCCAACGGTCTGCGTTCGATACACCACGTTATTCAGCTATTTGACAACCTAATATAGACCTTACTAGTTACACTGTAATTACCTATCTTACGTTGTGAATTGTATAGCAGCACTAAATATCCTTCTTCGAAACTCCCAAAGTTCTTCGCTGATAATACCTGGCCTTAATCCTATCACTCAAATTTGAGTATGTTGACGCACAAGGGCATGTATTTCTTTCAGTTCCTCTTCTACGATGTGGGAGGTATCTTTTCCTTTCCTTCCATCATCGCCACCACTTACCCCAAATTTCAGGTCCCTAGGAAAACGAAGTTCACTGCCGAAAATCACATCTTCAGGAGTTCTACCCGTATTTTCATTTACGGCTAACCCACGTCCCATCAAGAAAAAATGAATATGGACTTCCCAATCTTTCTGATACATTTCCACGACCATTCTCTAATAGTCTTCTAAGGTCCGGTTGAAATATTCCACCATGCCATCTGCTTGGGGATGGAGACCCGTTGTTCAAAATGCCTTCCGTGGTCAGGGTGCAGTTTTATAGGTGCACCGTATCTCGCAACCCAATTGTAGGTGAATACCTCCGCTTCTGCTTTAGCTTCCTGGTTTAGAATCGGGTATACCTTCGCCCATTTGCTAACGTAGTACATAACCACAAAGGTGTCTCTGTTTCCCAATCTGCTCGAGGGTGTACCGTAGTTATACTGTCTCATCTAGTTATGACTTCGGGACTTCGTTCCTTTAGCTGCAATACACACCGCGCAGTTAGAAATCCACTCTGATACCGATTGATGACGACCAACCCAATAGAACCTCTGCTTGATTTTACCCTGATTCCTCGTAATTCCCAGATGCCCTGCATTGGGACAACTGTGGAATTCCTTGGGAACGTCCGGAGTTCTAAGCATTGGAACTACTATACGACCATGACCATTAGCCATCTTCCCTTTCCCCATATCCTTATAAACAGCCAGATTTCAACTTTGAGCTAGTCCAATGATCCCAGTATGCCTTTGCAATCGGGGTTTCAGCTGCCATTTGCTCTTTAGTTGGCCGTATGTCTATCTCCAGTCCATGCATCAAAAGCTACGCTTTTTTTTTTGTACAAACTTGGCGGTTTTCCGTTCATATCAAAATCGATTGGTCAGATAACATTTTTTGTGTGCTTTTTCTTGATTAGGATTCTAAAACCACCGCTGAATATGGGTTAAATAAAATAATATTTTTTATTAAGTGTTACTGTACCTTATGATATATTTAGTCAATAAAGTTCAAAGTAAACAGGAAATAGTTTGGCTCCTCCTTCTGATGATATTAATTTCTAGTTAACTAATTTTAAGCAAGCACTTTTGAAATATTCCTTACAAGAATCCCTTCCTGAAAAATAAGAAGGTATTATTATTATATTATTATATTAGGAATGTTAATATGCGGTTTCTAAGAATTGGTACTTAGTAACTAAAAATAAGTATTCGAAATAAGTTTGGTCAATTTGAAACTAGTGTATTTATAACACAGGTTTACAGAAAAATAAGGTTTCTGCATATTGAACCAAACCTCTATGTAATTCGAGGTAATTTCAAGGTCAAGTAGGGAAAACTTCATTGAATATATCTCAAAATTCATATATGTTCATGGAGTTTTCGTCGCACTGAACCCCAGAATGTGGTTCGTTAACCTCCATAAGTCAGATTCCAGGTAATTTGAGGGTCAAGTAAGAAAAAAACTTATTCAATAAAAATAAGAATAATTTTGTTTTTGATTATGTTCTCCCTGAATCCGAATATGCGGTCCGTTGATTTTTCGAATTTTGAATTTTCAGGTTTACTAAAACACTATTATAATTTTAATCTCAAGGTCAAATTCGGACTAATTGTATTGAACATTCAGGTTTATTAAAATACTATTATAATTTTTTTGTATAATATGTATTTATTTTTTGAATCTTTCTTTCGAAACTAACAATAAGTTTTCAAACTACCATTAAATTTAGAATTTCTGCGGCAATGCTTAGATATTTCGTATTTTTTTACATATATATTTATTGCAGTTGATGCGGCTGTCGGAATGGACAAGATTCCGAGCAGCAATATCGCTTGATAACGTGCTGGGCAGGCGGTATGTGTGTGTAGGCTGTGTTCGGTGGGAAAGGACAAGTTTCCGACCCGCACTGATACTGGTGTTGGGTGGTCGATCTTTGTGGAGATTCGTATTTTCTATGTACCACGGTGCTCCGTACATGGCGCGTAAAATTTTTGACTGCAGTCTTTGAAGTCTGTTCAAAATTGAAGGGCAGCCAGATTCCATATGCCCAACATGGTTTAATTATCATATTAAAAATCAACATCTTGTTCTCTAGGCTTAATTTAGATTTGTGTCCTATAACCCTTCAATGGGCTTGCTTGTCTTAGTTTCGCTTGAGAAATTTTGTTTTCTATATGCTTTTTCCAGGTAAGTCTTCCATCTAGTGTCATCCCAAGGTACTTGACACTATATTTTTGTGCCTTGGTGTTTATTTTTAGTGGTAGGCAAATTATTAAGTTTCTTTATTCAAAGTAAGTTGTCCGAACACACTTGCTTTCGTTAACCTTGGTCCTCCAAGAATCTAGCCCTAGCTCTAACTTTTCCAAATATTTTTGTAGCTTGTAAGAAGGTAAGTCTTCTATCTAGTGTCATCCCAAGGTACTTGACACTATCTTTTTGTGGTATAGCCTTGCTGTTTATGTTTAGTCGTGGGAAAGTTATTAAGTTTCTTTCTTCAAAGTAAATGTTGTCTGAACACACTTGCTTTCGTTAACCGTGGTCCTCCAAGAACGTAGCCATAGCTCTATCTTTTTCAAATATTTTTGTAGCTTATAAGAGGCCTCTCTAGGGTCTGACCTATTGCTTAGGATAGCAGTGTCACCAGAAAACGTTGAAATGGTTACAGTTTCATCAGTTGGCAAATCACGAGTGTATACGTACAATATGGGTCCTAGAACACTAGCTTGAGTGACACCTGCATATATAGGGTGACTTTCCGTTCTAAAGGAATTCTGCCTGACTCTGAAGTTTCTCCCCAGCAGAAAGCTTTCCAGAATTGCATGCGTATTTGCAGGGAGTTAAACCTTTAGTTGGTATATAACGCCATCATGCCAGACTTTGTCAAAAGCTTGAGAGATGTTCAAAAATATACCGGTGCAGTATTGTTTCCCATCAAAGGCTTTTCTAATACAAGAAACAATTCTATGAACTTGTTCTACAGTGTCATGTTTTTCACGAAAACCAAACTGATGTGGTGGTATTATTTGGTTACTTGTTAGAGAAGGTTGTATTTTTTTCAATAGGAGTTTTTCAAATATTTTGGAAAATACAGAAATCAAGCTAATAGACCGATATGAATTTACTACCATCGGATATTTGTCTGGCTTTGGCACCATAATTATTTCTGTAAGTTTCCATAAGTCGGGGAGTGCCCCAACTTAAGCTTGTTATTAAAAATATGTAACAAAAAACGTACGGCAGTTAGTGGAAGCTCCTTTATCATTTCACCTGTAATCCTATCGTAACTAGGCGCTTATTTCTTCTGAATGTCATGAACAGGGAACGGATTTTTAGGACATAAAAACCTATAAAAAAGGTAAAATAAAATAACGAAATAGGCCGGAAAAGGCAAAATAAAATAGCGAAAAAGGCAGGAAAAGGCACTAGGTATTGCAAAAAAAGCTAAATGATCCATGATCATGATCCACGGATCGGATCTCAACCACCTCTGAGACACTACCTTTCCGATGCAAAAAGAATTATCGAAATCGGTTGACGTGGTCCAAAGTTATGCGGTAACATACATAAAAAAAAAAAAAAAATATTCCGACGAACTGATAACCTCCTCCTTTTTTGGAAGTCGGTTAAAAAGAGAAAAACTATGAACTAGTTTCATTATATGAAAAATTTGTACTTTGAATCTTTGACTATTTTATCCTTTCGAGTTTCTAATTCATAAAACTTTAATCTGTATAGTTGTAATAACATTGAACCACAAGATGCATTTTGAAGTTTTCTGGCAGCAATTTCATTAGATTTTCGCGAAGAAAAGCCTTGAATGTACTAAATGTGCGCTCGACGTAAGTTGATACAAGTGGATAAATTTAAATTAATTAAATATGGAACGTTTGAAACGTTCATATTATCAGGAATAAGGGCGTTTTCCTCGCCCTTTACAATTTTATCCACACCCCTTATTGGCTCCAAACCTACGTTAGCTGAAAAAACGGCTTTGAATTTTTCCAACACCAATTTGGCAAGAGGTGCCTGCGCTTCTATAAGCCGCATGGGCATGTGTGTATTTTTTAATCTTTAAAAAAAAATTGTAAATGCTATAATCACTTTTTTAAAGGTAGAAAAGGCAAAAAAAGGCAATTATCTTAAAAAAGGCAAAAAAAGCAAATATCTTAAAAAAGGCAAAAAAGGCAACATCAAATGTGTATATATGGAATCAGGGAAAGCTAAATCGTGGACATTATTAATCGAATATACTCTATCTCTTTAGCAGAAAAAAAGGCAATTTCCCTAAAATCCGTTCCCTGGTCATGAACAATGGTGTTAATTACATCTTTCTTTTTAAACCGAAGCGGATTTGTTGTAAGGCTACTGGTGGGTATTGAAATATTGGAAGGATGGTTCTCGAAGAACGGGCCTCTACGCATGCTTCAGTGTTCGCCAAAGGGAGTAGTCAGTATGCTTCGAAGCAGACAAGGACTGAAGGATCGACTGCGTACTTTTTTCTTTTTCCGCCTGCATCAAAATATGTAATTCCTTTGCACACGCATTTAGCTCCTTGTTTAAGCTTAGGAGAGCGAATTCTTGCCATTCTCTTAATTTGCATATAATACCTTCAGGGTAATAATAAATAACACAAATAGCTTATAACAAAGAATTGTACGTATAGTTTTAAAACATATTTCTATTAATGCATTTTGAAATAGGACTGCGCAATTAATAAATTCATTATAACTCATACTTATTGATTAAAAATAAAGTACAAAGCTACTATAATAAAAAATATAAATAAAAATAGCTAATGTACAAAAAAAAAAATCAAATACCTTTCGTGTATATATAACACCGTGCGACAAGTAATTTTACAAACAAAAAAATTAATATACTCGCGAGACCATGGATTGCGAGTTTTTCTCTCTGACGTTAGGATTCTTTTTAAAAGGACTTTTGAACATAAAAATATAGTTAATTGGAGAATTATAAAAAAAAAAATTTTTTGGTTAAAAGGACGAATAGGTATTGAAAATGGCCTACTAATTAATTTTAATTTTCTTGAGCTAACAAAGTTAGAAGAAAGAAATTCGTCGATGTGGTGTGTATATTTAACATATTATATTTTCAAAAATAAATATTGCAAAATTGCAAGAATATTCAAGGATAAAATTTTAAAAGGAAATTTTCAATACCTTTTCGTCCTTATGCACAAAAAAATTTTTTATTGTACAGAATTCCCTTTAATTTGGTACCCATTTTCTGCATTGCACTGAATTTTTTAAAAGAATTTTTCAATTAATCATATTTAGTGACATAACTTTTTAGAAAAGTATCGATACTAGTACTCATATAGAATACTCTAAAAATGAATCGATGCCAGTACTCATACTTGCAAAAAAGTATCGATAATACTCATATTTGCAAGTATTCTCAAAACAAACGCAAAAATCAGATTGCTGTGCTTTTTCATCCCTTCCTATTTGTAAATTGAATAGTGACTGCTTTTAATAGTTTTAATCTGATCTAAAGGAGTTTTTGGAATAAACTTCCAACAAGATTAGTTTTACATGCGTAAATTAAATGTGTGTAGCAAAAAGCTTATTTCAAGTTTTTAAAAGCAAATATTTTATGATTGTTTGACGCGTATATGTATTTATAAATAACTTTACTTTGAAAATCAAATGCAAATGTAGAAGACGAGAAGCAAATGGGGTGAAGCCCATTCTCTATAAGAAAGATAAGCTCTCTTTCGTAAAAATTTTCTTCAAGTATGGGCTAGATTTCGACTTCACAACGAAGGTAGAATACATGGGCCAAGTTCTCGAGTCGGAAGACACCCTCTTCCACCATTCATTATCAAAGGTGAGGCAAGACCTTCGTTTTTCAATTATTTAAATATTTTTAACCGAAGCCGATGTTGAAATGACCGCTACATTTTCTTCTAGGTTGTGTAAAAATTTCATAACTGAGTCAATTACCAGTATCACTAGAACAAAATATGTATTAATTATTAGTATGGAGGAGGGATGTTGCGAATGTGGAATTTCAGACATCCGCGGATGCGAATGCGGATGCGAATATCTAACAGCTAACATTCGGGGATGCAGATGCTAATGCGGATGTCAGGTATTTTTAAGAAACAATTAGAATCTAGCATACTGACGAGATCGTTGTTTAAACAGCGCTTACAAGCCAAACCAGATCTGTCAGATTTTTTATAGCTTTTTAAAAAGAATTTTTCATTCTCATTCCTCTGATTGTTTCAGAATTTGGGGAATCTGTAACTTCATCAGCGTTTTGCAATTTTAGTATTTGTAATTCATTTTTAGTACTTTATTCTGCGACTGGCTTGAAAAATCTGTGCTTATAGCGAGCTAAATAGGTGGATATGGAAAATAAATTATTATTCTCCAGGAATGAAAATTTTGAACAAGCTTCTGTTTCCAAAGTTGTGGCTGCCAGTTACGTAATTCTTATCTAATTAAAGGTCAGACCTATAGCCTTTTAATTATTTGAGCATCGATTCTCTTTATAGCCAGACGTAGATCATTTCTGCTGGAAATCCCTATTCATCTTATGCTTCATATTCATAGTACTATGATATTGAAGGAGCTTACTCTTTGACTTTAAATCGCAAAGAAGGGGCAGTTTTACCACAGAAGTTTTTAGCTAAGGATCCAATGTATATCCCTATGAAAAAAATTTTGCCCGGCAAGTAAACAAAGTTACGGTTTTTTAAATTTTTGCTAAAAATATTGAAATATTGAAACGAATATATGTAACATCAAAAGCAAATCAAATTTGGTTATGAATTACAGTGCACACTTTCTTCTTTTATGTCTAGTAGTTTTTTGAATCTTAATAAAGAAAGAAACCAATGCAGGTATTTAAAGCACAGAAAATAAATATCATTAAAAGGGCTATGTTCTCTTTGACGTACGTCAAAGGTCAAGTAGAAGTGAGAACACATTGATAGCTCGGTTATATAGCTTAAGAAATAATAGTGGGATTCAAGAAACGTCGCAAAGTTTCTGTAAATGTCGCATTTGTCGCAAAATTTGCCACCTTGCGACACAGCTGATTACTTTTGTATAGAAAGCGACAAAATTGCGACATTGCCATAGTATTTGAGGTGGCAATCATTGCAAAGGCTATGTCGCGAAACACATGTTTTTTTATTGCCTTCAAATACTTAGAAAAAGTATATCAGTTAAATCTGCCTCGAAATATAATTGTAAAAACTTTTATCTTATTACATTTAACGAGCAATTCTTGTTTATATATATATATATATATATATTAGACTGCATCACTCCCCATACAAAAAAAATCGGTACTATTTTGCCTTTGGAATTATAAAATCTATTATATTTTAAGAAGTCCACCAAATTATTTCGAAAAAATATTATGATTTAAGTGAGCTGGACCAATTTCAAAATACCTCCAAAAATGGAGTTTTTTATGAATAAAAATAGTTTCTTAAATTTTTTTTTTGAAAAAATCCCTTCAAATGACAAAACCGTTTAAGCTTAAAAAATTTGCATAAAAATATTAAAAAAAATTAAAAAAATATTTGAACGGAATCGTAATGCTGAGATTTTTGATGCTGTTTTTTAACTTTTTTCAAAGATTGGTATAAGAAAAACTTGAATAACTGAGCCTAAGCTCTTCTGATTCAGACTTAAGAGGTGTCGGTGGAAAGGTATTTTCTCACCCTTTTTATTTATTTGCTAATAAACTCATTCAAAGGATGAAAGAGAAAGGTAGGATGAACGAACGTCATTCAAAATTGAATTAAGATGTGTTGGTATTTGAAAAAAAAAATGCGACATGAATGATATTTTTTTGGACAGAAATAAAAACAGTGTGAAAATACCTCTCTACCGAGATCCCATAAGTCTAAATCAGAATAGTTTTGGCCCAGTTATTTAAGTTTTTCGTAAATCAATCTTTGAAAAGAGTAAAAAAACAGCATCAAAAATATCATTCTTACGATTCCGTTGAAAAGATTTTAAAATATTTTTATTCAGATTTTTTAAGCTTAATCTCTTTCGTCATCTGAGGGGAGTTTTTTCAAAAAGTTCTTTACAAAATTATTTTTATTCATAAAACACTCCATTTTGGGAGGTATTTTCAAATCGGTCCAGCTCACTTAAATCTTATACTAGGTTCACATATAAGTAGATTATCCTCATTTTCGAGCTTAACACCCTAATCTGTAATTATAACAAGAGATTAGCCATATAAAATTCGTCCCTTGTTAATCTGTAATTATAAAATAATCTCAGATTTAAGCGATAACTTTTCGGTGTCCACCCTAGTTTTATCGATTGTTTTTGCGAAAGAGAGGAGAAATGCCAAATATAAAAGTAAACAATAATGTACGCTAGCAAGTAAAAGAGGTTTATAAAGGTATTTTTAATAAAATGTTAAGTTAAAATATATTTATATTGCTTATTATAGCAGAAAAACGTGATCACGGTGGCACAGAGAAGAAACATACATTTTTCTTGAGATGTGAGAATAACAAGCACAACAAATTTGACGTCTAATAATCTGGGATTTGCCTGTGTAAACGGGGTGATTAAAAACCGAGCTTTGATTGAGATAATATTGATATGTGAACATAGTTTTAATATTTTTCCCAAATATTTTGGTGAACGTCTTAAAATATATAAAATTTTGTAATCCCGCCGGAAAAACCGCAACTTTTTTTGGTGATGCAGTCTAATATATATATATATCCATAGGGTTCTCGGAAACGGCTCTAACGATTTTGATGAAATTTTGTACGCAGATAATGTTTTGGATTTTAAGGTTACATGAATAGGCATTATCTCCGAAAGACTCGTATAAGGTTGCCACCTATTCAAAATTAGTTACAATTAATTAAAACATCATAATATGGGTATCAAATGGAAGGTATGTTAAAGATCCCTAATTCAAACATATTTTGAACAGGGTTGCCACATATTTAGAATCTCATATTTATTTAATTTTTTGTTTAGAAAAAAAGGAATTTATTACAATTCATGGGTGCTAAGAGAAGGTTCTTAGACAATGCTTTCCCTATATACGAAATGTTATCTCTTAGGATAATAATGTAAGGTTGCCACTTATTTTCGATTCCACACAATTTATCTAAAACATCGCTATATGGATACCAAATTGACGGTATTGTTGTTTCGTCAGAAAATATCTTCCATCAGGGTTGCCACGCTTCTATTTAATACAAATTTTTATTTTGTTAATTGCAATCAACATTTTTTTATATATACATAGTAGATATATGCTCATTCCAGCGTATTTCGGAATAGGGTTACCACCTAAATTTTAGAGTAATGAATTTACTTAATACATATCGAAATCCATTTTTTTGTATATTTCCAAAATATTTTTTAAAACGGTATCAAAATCTTGAAAACTTTAAAAAGTATATGCACTCCGGGAAAGCTCGGTCAACCTGGTACTTTTTCTTTAACGCGCGGCATTTTTAAAAAATTTTACATTTGCAATCCGGAGTTGCGATAGGTCGTTCATACAACTTTGTTCGCAACATTGCCATTTCGCCAAAAATGCCACTTTGCGACGTCTTATGAATCGCACTAATTTGTTTAAAGACATTTTTATCAAAGTTGATAAATATGACATTTGATCACTTATATTACACAAGTACTCCCACGACAGGCAAAAATATTGGCTACAATTAGACATTTTGTTTGCCATATATACGTTTTATCGATAAACTTGCAGAACATTCGCACCCGCAAAATCTCCGCATTGATTAATGCAAATGCGGAAGCTCCGCGGTTGCGAATGCGAATGCGAATATTCGCAACAACCCGTCGTCGCCCGTGTGCCATAAACAAGAATGGTTATAATGAAAATTTTGGGAAAACAAGTTTGAAAGTTTTTTTTTAAACTGACTTTTTGATGCAACTTTGTTTTACAACCCACAACGCATCACTTGATCAGATATTACGGCTGAAGTCCCAATAGCTTCCCCTAAAATTGACTGTAAATTTTATCTATCTATCACTTCATTCGAGCTATCAAGGAGACCGGACGACTTCAGCCATCACCCAGCGATACATATTAAAAGGTAATCATATTGTACACCCACTGATTTATTTGATAATAAAGCCACTTGAAATTCAAGCTATTATACACTAATACACTTGGTTGTGTTTTTTCCATTTTTCTTTTTTCAATTGACATTGGTGCCACTGCGGGAGTTGCGACCCATTGGTTCACCGATCGTTCATGGTCCTTCGAGCCGGATGTTTGCGGCTTATTTTACATCTACCAGACGACCAAATCGTCTAGGGGGGCCGGTATGTTTAGACGCGACTGCTAACACCAGGCGCCTAAATGTATGCTATGTACTGCTGCATGTGCAAAAATTGCCTTCATTAAATTAATGAAATTTATGTACATGCACTTCTCAACTGCCATGTAATAAAACTTTCTTAAGTTATAATTTGATGGCAGTTCAAAGGATGCTCGGCCTAGTCTGATGCATCCTCCGGACACTGCTTCCGGAGTCTTCTGCGGACTCTGCATGGTTTACAACCATGCGGAGGTGGTAATAGTTGATTACCATTGGCCACAGTGCCTACCCACTATTTTTTGGTCCAATAAATATTTTTTTAAATACATACATGCAAACATACTGGTCTCCCCTCTCACTGAGTTATTCAGTATGTGACAATTTAATTTTTTTTTTTGTGGTTGAAATTATCATATGTGCTAAGAAATTAGAATGTAGAGACCTTTCTACAAAAACCTTGCGTTTAGTTATATTTCTCAATTATCTCAGCAAATCTAAACTTTGGCATTGATGGTGCTAGCCAAAGCAGAGAAAAAAACAAAAAATACTTTCCTATAAAATTTGGTTTTTCTAACATACGATAATTTTGCCCAAAGGGGTCGATATGTGCTTTCCGTGTACGCATAGTATTCTGGGTTTTAGTATAACATAGAACATCCAAAGGTTAACCAAGTCAACCTAATAACTCAAAGCTGATAAATTTGCACATTCATGCTTCTGGCATGAGGGTGGCGATATGTGAATTTAAAACTTTAAGTGAGTTTTTCTCGGGGTTTCGGTTTTTTGAGTTATACATAGCAGTATTGAGGTAAATGAGCTTTATGTACAGTTTCATAACATTCATATTGGATATTGAAGATAATATTCGAATGTTCGCCACAATATTTATTGGGTAATTAAAAAAAAAACTCGTCGATACTTTTCGGCATTCGCGATATTTACTCAGTACTGGTCAAAAAGTATCGAGTTCTCGATACTACTCCGTACTGGTTTCGCGAGTATATTAATTTTTTCTTGTAATATATACTCGAAAGGGATTTGAATTTCTATTTTTTATATTAGCTATTTTTATTTATATTTTTGACTATAGTAGCTTTGTACTTTATTTTTAGTAAATTATTGTGGGTTATAATGAATTTATTAACTGCTCAGTCCTATTGAAAAATGCATTAATAGAAATATGTTTTAAAACTATACGTACAATTCTTTGTTATAAGCTATTTGTGTTATTTATTATTACCCTGAAGGTATTATATTCACTTTCGGTTTTACAAACTATTCTATAACCAGATGCCATTTTTAAAATAAAAAAAATATGTTAAGTAGACTTCATAAATTTTATATAAAAAAAAATTGCCGATTTGGGCGATTTTTTAAAAGAAATTGCTCTTTTTTATTTAAACAATCTAAACACCTTGCTAGTGTTAGCCATGGGCTTTTTGGTTCCAGAGATATTGATAGTGTAGTGCTTACTTCAGCTGAGGAGGTGGCTACTACATGTTTTTACCAAAATATACGGAACAAAATTTTTTTTTTCATCGGTATAAATTGGCACTAAATAAGCACTAAATTATGGCATGTGTGCTAAACCAATCGTTCAATGTTGTAGTCATTACTTCAGGGACCTAAGTTATTAAATTGCGTAAGGTGAGTATCAAATACAAGCAAAACGTTTATATCAAAATTATAGGAAATTTTCTGGTTTGTTTTTATGCTGAGTTAGCCCGTTCGCATTGAAAAAACTAATTTTGAGATTATTCGTGGTTTAGCTAAAATGGCTTGAAGTAATAGATTTTGATTTTTAATCAAATCTTGTACCCAGCTCTGCATTGCCATCATTTGCTCCTACAAAACTTTCATAAAGTTATTTATAGTAGCTTCAAGGTTACTACTATTCTGACCAAAAAGAGGTTGTGTCGGAGCAGTATTGTTCAGCATTTGTGCATAAGAAGTAAAATTATTAAAAGTCATTGGCGCAGGCATTGGCCTAGCGATTTCTGGTAAGGGGTATGCCTAATAGGAATTGTTTGCTCTTTCATTGAGATATAAACTGGGCAACCTCTATAATTAGCAGTGTTACTTCAATTTCAATTTCGATTTCGATTTATTCAGTCTATTACATGGTATATCTTACAGACTAGAAGTACATATACAATTTTGTTAAATCTAATGTATACGCAAGATGAAAACTCTTTATGGCAAACTAAAACTGACGATACAGATCGTATATGGCTGACTCAAAAACAGATCTTGGTGACGGAAAATCAATATTTAATTTTTTTCGAGAATGTATTATACTTTAAAAGCGCTCTGAATATTGGTGCATGAGAAAAATAACACTGGATCACAAATTTTGGTTTGGTTTTTGTTCTCCAGACGCCACTATCCAACTTCCATGTATACGTTTTGGAGATAGTTGCAAATTACCGTTATTCAGCTTAAAACAAAAAGTGGTTCCACTTAATCGCGTATATCTTACGAACCAATTTAACAAACTTAATATAAAATACGGCAAATGAAAGCTAATGAAATTCTCATCACTTTCCGATAGGGCAGATAGTTTCTGACAAAATAATTAATCATTCTAGTTTTTTCTTATTTTTTAATGAAAAAATGAAAAAAATCAAACTTTAAAAGATAAAAATGAAAATAATAATAGGTTCTGGGCCAAATTTTTGCATTTGTACTGAAGCCTGTTCTGTTACAGAAAAAATCAAGTTACTGATGAAGAAAATCAATGGATAAATACGAAATAATGAGTGGTCAAATGAAAATGCGCAAAGATTTTTTGTATGAAATATGAGTACCTTTTTTCCTGCTCATTGTTCATACAAAAAAATCTTTGCGTATTTTCATTTGACCACTCATTTTTTCTTATTTAACCATTGAATTTCTTCGTTAATAATTTGATTTTTTTTTGTAACAGAACAGGCTTTAGTACAAACGCGAAAATTTGGTACAGAGCCTGTTATTTTTTATCTTCTGTTAAACCTTGATTTTTCTTAATTTTTTCGTTAAAAAATAAAAAAAGCTGAAATGATTAATTAATTTGTCAGAAACTATAAGCCGTATCGGAAAGTGATGTATATACGATTTATGGAGAATTTCATTGGCTTTCATTTGCCGTATTTTGTATTAAATTGGTTCGAAAGATATACGTGATTAAAAGGAACCAATTTTGCATTAAGATGAAGAACGGTAAATTGAAAATTTCTCGAAAACGTATCCACAGAAAAAAAAATTAACTCGATTTTCGGAATCACCGAGCAAATTTGCATAGGAATTGGATGGTGGCATCCATAGAACATTTTTGCTGTAAACCAGTGTAATTAGCTGTGGCCACAGGATGATAAAATGGTTTGTGAAATCGAAGACCTTTGCTAGGTATATTAAAACTAATCAACCCTAGAAGTTCGGAACAATCAATGAAACCATTAATTACATGGTAAACATACATTAGACAGCGACACCATATGAGGGCAGGGGTTCTTCAAATTTTATCGATTAATTTTACTGGATAGGTATTCCACCGGAATCCGTAATAAAACTTACACATTTACAAAAACACGGGTTTGGACATATTGCTACATTCATGCATATAAATTTTAACTTTTCTTCTAATACATTACCTAATATGCCAATTAGAACGGCTCTTAAACTCTCCAAATGCATAATATGTTCACCAGAATAGTCAACGTATTGAGATGATATATGTCGAAAGCTTGTCATCCAGCTAGTCCCGGAACTGTAAAAACAAATTGGAAATAAAAAGCTGTTGAGTATCCGTTAATTTAACTTTATAGAGATTAATTTATAGTAGCAATTCACAGGTTTTAAAAACGAAACTAGTTATTGGCGCGTATTCATAGTCCAGCTACTAAGTCGAAACTAATAAAGTTTAAGTAATAACTTAAAATTCACTTCTATTCTTGGTCGCATTTTAGACTTCTACTAAGTACTTTTAACATTGTTTTACGATATAGTAAAACGAGTGTAAAATTTTTAAAATTTTTCTTTACGATATTTTGGAAAAATTACTTTTTTATTAATTAGCAATTACCCGGTGTGCTTTCCTGCGCCTTAAATGTATTTTTGTGTTGTAACTCTCTCCCGAAACTCTTATGGCGTCAGTAAGTATAATTTATGGCAAAGTAAGATTTCCAAAAAAAAAAGTTCGAATTATGGAGGATTGTTTATTTTTGAAGTGAGAACTTCTTTAGCGGGGGGAATGAAACTCGATGAAACGAAAAACGTGACAACAGCAGCAAAAACAATACGCATTTGTATGTTATTTGCCTTTCATTGTGTAGTTATGTCTGCTCATAGAATTCAGGCGAAGTATCGAAGTCCACTTTTTAACAGCAGTGTTTTCTTAGTTTATGTACATGTAATAAAACTTTTCAGGTAGGTTGTGGACCCTATCGGGTAACAGTATAATGTTTGAAGCGATGGTTAAAGTTGAAAAAAATAAGAAAATACGAGTTTTTTTTTTAATTTTACGCGACAAAAACTCCCAACAATCAAAGTCTACCAATATATTGTAATACATAATTTTAAAGGCCTATAAATCCTCTTCTCATTGTTTGATTTTAAAATCGGGTGAAAGATAGTCAAGCTATTAATAGATAACTCCCTCAAGTACGAAAATAACTCATTTTGTAATAAAACAAGTAAGAGCAGCGCTGTCTTCGGCTATGCCGAAGGCTTCATACCTGTCATGAACATCTGCAAAATTTACTTTGTCAGATTACTGCTTTTGAATACATCTGCATACATCGATAGAGGAGTTACATACCTATATAAAAAATCGCATCTGAAGAATCAGAGGTATGGAAGATATACCTTATATTAGCACCAATCTAAGTGATTTTCACTGCTACGTGATCGGTATATAACCCGGTAACACAATTTATTGGGTTTAGTTTCCTACATAAAGGAGATATATCGCAAAAACTGGTATCTGAACAATCAGTGGTATAGGAGATAAAGCTTATACAGCATAGATTTTGACGATTTTCTCAGTAGACTTTGTATTATTATTTATAAAATATCTTACGAAATTTATCGGTTTTAGCTGTTCAAATAAAGGAGTTTTACAGTAAAATCCCATATCTGAACAATCAGATGTATGGAAGATACATATATGTTATAGTCACCCGATCATTGTTATTTTCACTGTAAGCATTCTGTTAATAATGAGTGAAAATGGTGCGAAATTTCATGTTCCTAGCTGCATAAATGGAGGAGTTATGATAAAAGTCCTCATATCTGAACAATCAGTTGTATGGGGGCTGCAGGTTATAGTGACCCGATCTTTGTTATTTTCACTGTAAGCATTCTGTTAATAATGAGTGAAAATGGTTCGAAATTTCATGTTCTTAGCTGCATAAATGGAGGAGTTATATCGAAAAATCTCATATCTGAACAATCAGTTGTATGGGAGCTATAGGTTATAGTTACCCCATCTTTTTAATTTTCACTGTAAGTTTTCTGTTGGTAATTATTGAAAACAGTGCGGAATTTCATGTTCCTAGCTATATAAATGGAGGAGTTATAACGAAAAATTTTATATCTGAACAATCAGTTGTATGGGAGCTATAGGTTATAGTGCCCCGATCTTTGTAATTTTCACTGTAAGTATTCTGTTGATAATGGGTGCAGGTACTGCAAAATTTCGTGTTCCTAGCTGCATAAATGGAGAAATTATAACGAAAAATCTCATATCTGAACAATCAGTTGTATGGGAGCTATATGTTATAGTGGACCGATTCTTCCGGTTCCGACAAATGATTAATACATTATAAAAATACACCCACCTACCAAATTTTATCCGGTTATCTTGAAAACTGAGAGACTAGATTGCATACAAACAGACGGACAGACGGACGGACGGACAGACGGACAGACGGACAGTAGGACATGGCTAAATCGACTCAGCTCGACGTTCTGATCATATAAGTATACATTTTAATGGGTCTATCTCTTTTTATTCTGGTACTTACAAACATCGGACCAAAGTTATAATACCATTTCATTACAGTATGAAAAAACACTCCAAAAATGCGCACAAAAATCGGTACATCTTTCACCATTTTCACCCCTGCAAATCCGCACCGTACGGAAAAATCCGTACATCTGGCAGAGCTGATGTACGTATGTTGGTACGTACATATGTATGTTAAGCTAGCCCAGGCTTTCCCAAAGTGGGTGCCTGGGGTGCCTCTAGTGGCCAGAGTATACTAGTGGTGCGGGCAATTTTTTTAAGCTTTCCATACACAACGCAAGCGAGTTAATCAAACTTCAACTTGCCGGCCAGAAAAACAAAAAATTTTGATTGTTATTAGAATTACCTTCAGCGGCTCGTCAAACCCCATAAACAACACAAATGGCCTGCAGCAAATGTATATTTCGCTTGGTTTGTCAAGCCGCTTGTGAGGTGTACTTCGCTCTTAAGCGCAGTTCCCCAGTACATTTTGTCAACGAAATATTGAATCAGAAAACTTTTAGAAAAATGGCCGAAAACGTATCTTTTTCACAACCATTTTCGGTACTTTTGTAGACCTAATCCGCGTTTCATCCACTTTTCTTCCCGTTTTCGCATTTTTCGCTGGCAGGGCTGTTCTCGTAACAAGCGCAGCAGCTTTGCGCACGTGTATATGCTACTTATTCTTTGAAACTTCACAATCACACTGTGAAAGAGCGAATCAACACTATTTTAGAGGCAGTCGTGAACGAACTTATAATAAGTTTGAAAACTTGTGAATTTTTTAGTTTGCAACTTGACGAAAGCACCGACGTAGTGGGACTTAGGGCCGTTTTTTCAATATCTGATTAGCACAAATCGGAGGTAGAAGCTCCGGTTAAGCACAACTACTGCTTTATCGATCACAAGTTACATGCATGATGTCGAAATCATCGATAGTGTAGTGGTAGTGATAACCAGACATTGAACAACCGGCCCTTAATGTTCTTCTTGTGTTAGTGAGGTACTTATTGGCAATGCAAATCGAGGAAAAACTTTTGATGAGCTAAGTACTTGAGACTTACACCACTAGCGACGAAATTTTTAAAGCTATCGACAAATTTGTACAGAAAAATGGTTTGAAATGGAGCAAGTGTGCAGATATTTGCAGTGGTTGGAAAAACGACAGGAACGATGTCTAGGATGAAGCCACTACTTAGATTTAAAACCCGTATTGGATGACGCTACGAAGATAAGAGAGGCCTGCGAAATTAAAATACATCTTTGGTTTTTTTTCTAGCACGTCGAGATTTTTTTTATTGGTGATATGTATATTTTACAATTTCTAGCAATTGGTATGAAAACCCCATAAATAAACAAAGTAAATCAGGAAAACGTATGTAACTTCGAAGTTAACGCTAAGAAAATTGATGACAGCCGGTTTCACCAGCAATTTAATGGAAAATGATTTTTTATTTTCTGTCAATTTCCATATAACATTCAAAAAATTAAAATCATTTCTCAGTAAAATTCTTCTTCTTCTTTTTTGGCGCTGTAACCGCCTAAGCGATTTTGGCCGAGTTCAGCAAAGCACGCCAGTCNGGGCCGTTTTTTCAATATCTGATTAGCACAAATCGGAGGTAGAAGCTCCGGTTAAGCACAACTACTGCTTTATCGATCACAAGTTACATGCATGATGTCGAAATCATCGATAGTGTAGTGGTAGTGATAACCAGACATTGAACAACCGGCCCTTAATGTTCTTCTTGTGTTAGTGAGGTACTTATTGGCAATGCAAATCGAGGAAAAACTTTTGATGAGCTAAGTACTTGAGACTTACACCACTAGCGACGAAATTTTTAAAGCTATCGACAAATTTGTACAGAAAAATGGTTTGAAATGGAGCAAGTGTNGGGCCTCCACCAGTGCGGGCCTCCCTCTTCCTCTGCTACCACCAGCGGGTTCCGAGTTGAATACTTTCAGAGCTGGAGCGTCGGTGTCCATTCGAACGACATGACCAAGCCAGCGGAGCCGCTGTATTTTAATTCGCTGCACTATGCGCACATCGTTGTAAAGCTCATACAACTCATCGTTCCATCGTCTGCGGTACTCGCCGTCGCCAACGCGTAAAGGCCCGTAAATCTTCCGCAAAATCTTTCTCTCAAACACTCCAAGAGCCGCCTCATCGGATGTTGTCATTGTCCATGCTTCTGCGCCATATACCAGCACGGGCATGATGAGTGACTTATAGAGCGTGGTTTTCGTACGTCGAGAGAGGACTTTACTCCTGAATTGCCTACTCAGTCCAAAGTAGCACTTGTTGGCAAGAGTGATTCTACGTTGGATTTCAATGCTGACATTATTATCGGTGTTAATGCTGGTTCCCAAGTAAACGAAATTCTCTACTTTCTCGAAATTGTAACTGTCAACAGTGACGTGGGTGCCAAGGCGCGAATGTGCTGACTGTTTGTTTGATGACAGGAGATACTTCGTCTTGTCCTCGTTTACCACCAGACCCATGCGCTTTGCTTCCCTATCCAACTTGGAAAAGGCAGAACAGACTTCGCGGTTTTTGTTACCGATGATGTCGATGTCATCGGCATAAGCCAGCAATTGCACGCTCTTGTAGTAAATTGTTCCTGAGCGGTTCAGTTCTGCAGCTCTTATTATCTTCTCCAACATCAGATTAAAGAAGTCACATGACAGGGAGTCGCCCTGTCTGAAACCCCGTTTTGTGGCGAACGGCTCGGAGAGGTCTTTCCCAATTCTGACGGAGCTGGTGGTATTGCTCAACGTCATTTTACACAGCCGTATGAGTTTTGAGGGGATGCCAAATTCAGACATAGCGGCGTATAGGCAACTCCTTTTAGTGCTGTCAAAAGCGGCTTTAAAGTCGACAAATAGGTGGTGAGTGTCGATCCTTTTCTCGCGGGTCTTTTCCAAGATTTGGCGTATTGTGAATACCTGGTCTATGGTGGATTTTCCAGGTCTAAAGCCACACTGATAAGGCCCAATCAGTTCATTGACGGTGGGCTTCAGTCTTTCACACAATACGCTCGATAAGACCTTGTAACCTATGCTTAGAAGGCTGATCCCGCGGTAGTTGGCGCGAATGGCGGGGTCACCTTTCTTGTGGATTGGGCAGAGCACACTTAAATTCCAGTCGTCGGGCATGCGTTCATCTGACCATATTCTGCACAAGAGTTGATGCATGCACCTTATCAACTCCTCGCCGCCGTACTTGAATAGCTCAGCTGGCAGGCTGTCAGCTCCAGCGGCTTTGTTGTTTTTCAGCCGCGTTATTGCTATACGTACCTCGTCATAGTCAGGCGGTGGAACGTCGACTCCGTCATCATCGACTGCGGGCTCGGGTTCTTCTTCTCCACAACTTTCCGTGCTGCTACCATTTAGTAGGGCGGAAAAGTGTTCCCTCCATAATTTAAGTACGCTCTGGACATCAGTTACTAGGTCGCCATTATTGTTCTTACAGGAGTGCGCCCCGGTCTTTAAACCTTCCGTAAGTCGCCTAACTCTCTGGTAAAATTTTCGGGCATTCCTCCTGTCGGCCAGCATTTCAAGCTCTTCGCACTCACGTATTTCGGCCTCTCTCTTCTTGTTGCGGCAAATACGTCTCGCTTCCCTCTTCAGATCCCTATAGCGGTCCCACATAGCGCGCGTTGCGCCCGATCGCAGCGTGGCCCTGTAGGCGGCATCTTTTTTCTCTGCAGCTTCCTGACACTCCTCATCGTACCAGTTGTTCCTTCGGGCTCGCTGAAATCTGACTACTTCTTCGGCGGCGGTACTTAGTGAGCGGGAAATGTGGTTCCACTGCTCGCATATGTCAGTTTGTTGAAGAGTGCTCTCTGAGACCAAATCCCTTCCTTGCCCACCCTGGCATTGAAGTCGCCAAGCACGAAGAGATCCTTGGATACCTCATCTTTCTCCTCCGTCGGGGCATGGGCGCAGATGAGCGAGATGTTGAAGAATCTCGCTTTGATCCGGATTATGGCTAGACGCTCGACCACCGGGGTGAACGACAGTACTCGGCGACGGAGTCTCTCTCTCACCACAAATCCAACTCCGAACTCCTTTACATGGCAGCTGTAGTAGACGTCCCAAGGCCCCAGACATTGCTTGCCTTGCCCCGTCCAACGCATTTCTTGGATGGCGGTGATGTCAGCTTTTGTCCCTACGAG
>NW_016159580.1:54223-66847 GCF_001687245.7 Rhagoletis zephyria
CAGGCTCCACTCGAATTGGTTACCGCATCTCGCACATGAGTTGACCACGTTGCCCAGAGTGCGTGAACGAGGACGCAAGAGTCGGGATTGAGTATAGCCATGCAACTGTAACTGCATATCCAGCGCAACGGCTATACCCCATTGCACTCCAAGTTAAATTGGTTTCGTAAAATTGGCTGTAAAAGTTACGTAAGGAGCATAAAGTTTACATTGTGTTTTCTTGTTTTCGTATACATTTGAAGAGTCGGGGTACCGCGAAATTTTTCTAGCATAACAAGGGTGTCGCGGCGAAAAAAGTTTGGAAATCTCTGAGCTATCCAGTGCGCGCTTGTGTGTTTATGTGCCGACGTAGAGTCTACGTGTCTAAATATGTCACCGCATAGAATTCAAGTGAAGGCTCGAAGTCAAATCGAAATAATTTTGTTTTTGTTTTCTTCGATATTCTCGTCCCTTTATCGGCCGCGCATATGTATGTATCCGGGATGTTGCGAATATTTGATTCGCACAAGTTACACGTTCCCATTCGACATTAGCATTCGCATCAAATGTTACGAATGTTTTGCGCATGCGAATATGTACATGGGCAGAAAGTCCACTCTAATATTGTTGAAATGGCTCTAAGTCTAGCAACCTCGAAATAATTTTAGATTCCTCCAGTGAAAGCGAAGGATCGGATGTAAAAGCTGGAGACATTAGAAAATGTGAAACTAAAGCTCAATTGAAGGCCTATCTTAAAGGAAAATGAGCTTATCTCCGTGAAAATCTTCTCGATTTTTTTGAAATATAAATGCCCTTTACAACTTTGACTACTAGATTAAAACACTGCACTATGGTCTGGCAGCTACTATTTGCTGGTCAAAAGTCATTTTTTAGAGTATCGATAGATCGATTTTTTTGTCCCTTCACTAAACTAATTCTCCAGAGTAAAAAAAGTACATACTGTATATTTTCTTAAAGAGTTTTCCCATTGAGATATCAGCTGTTAAAGTTGACCTTTCTACTAAAAGTTTAAAAATTTATTTCTTTCATAGTCAGTATTCTTGTAGTTCGAAATGGTATAAGTCTTCGAGTGAAAAAGATACCTCATAAAAGAGAATGGAAAAGAATAATTGTGTGAGAAACATGTGTTTTTATTTTGAAAAAAAGCTCTCTTAGAGGTCGCGCTGGTCGGTTTTTTATAAAAACGCTGATGTTCTAATTTTTTATTTTCTTTACCTGTTAAAATCCAGCTAAAAATGTGGTTTTTACATATAATTACTCTAGTATTATTGGGGAACATTCTTCTAATTACATACTTGTCTTGGGCAGTTAGAATGGGCCTAGTTCCCGAAAATATTTTCGTCGAATCGAAACGAACGAAATATTCGTTCGAAAAGAGACTAGTAAAATTAAAACCTTGATACTGAACGATTTGACAATGTTCAAAAATTTCAGTATCAACGTTTTAATTTTAGTAATTTTTTATTTTTTAATTTGATCGCCATATTGGATCCGCCATTTTGAATTTAAAAAAATTGACTTCAGATTCGTAATCGGCTACCCCAAAAACGCTCGAGTACCAGGCTTCGGACAAATCCAAACAATTTTTGAAAAAATGGATCGCCATTTTGGATTCGCCATTTTGAATGTTGAAAAACTGACTTCAGATTCCTAATTAGCAAGCCCAGAAATCCTCTGGTAACAAGTACCAACCCATGAGAATGCGGAAATCGTTCAGTATCAACGTTTTAATTTTACTAGTCTCTTTTGGAGAGCATATTTTCGGGCACTAGGCCCATTGTAACTGCCCAAGACAGGTTTGTAATTAAGGGAATGTTCCCCAATAATACCTGAGTAATTATATGTAAAAGCGATATTTTTAGCTGCATTTTAAAATGTCACGAGAACGTCAGCGTTTTTATAAAAAACCAGCGCGAACTCTAAAAAAAATTTTTTTTTAATAAAAAAATACGTTTCTCTTTTTTTTTATCACAAATAACCATAATTTGATGTAGCGTTTATGAATTTCCAAAAAGAGAGTTTTTATGAACCACTGTACTCCCCATTTATATGAGTTTATGCTGAAAAGGAAAAAGTTATAAAATTTTGTCGTCATATTGGATCCGCCATTTTAGATTCCAAAAACTTTTCATTAGATTCGAAATCAGCGATCATGAGAACTCCGCTTATGTATAAGCTTTTGGTGGAAGGGAAAGAAGTATAAAATTTGTTCGCTATATTGGATCCGCCATTTTGAATGTCGAAAATCTGACATTATATTCGAAATCAGCGACCTCAAAACCCCCAAACACTAAGTTTCAAATCATTTTGCCCAGCAAATGATAGTCGCCAGACCATAGTGCACTGTATAGGTGCACTTGTTCAATGTTCTAATAATTTAGAAAATTTTTAAGTAATAAAAACGATGACTTAAGTTGATTATAGCTTTTTTAATGTTATTCCTAACATTCGCATTCCGAAAATTCGCATACGCTTTCGCGAATATGACATTCGAAACATCCCTAGTATGTGTATATGTTTGTACGTGTATTAAGCTGCACTGCAAAAACGCGACTACTCTAAGCACGCATGTAAAGAGTACCCCTAAGGGTCAAGGATTATCCAAAATTAACCAAAATGCATCTGAAGAATGTGTGCGATGTCCTAGGCAGGACCATATCGTTACCTTAATATAACTCATTTTCTTTTCAAATCTAGTATTGTACAAAAGTCTGCCGATTACTCACTAAGCATCTACTGGATTTTAAAAATATCTACTACAGCATAAAATTAGTGACATTCTTAAATAAAAAGAGAGGTTTCTCATCACTCCGTAAAGAAACAAAAATTTTACATAGGGCCTTTCTATATTAAGATAACGATATACTCCTGCTCTGCATTTTATCAGAGTAGCACAAAACTTCTTCTAGGGATTAATCCAAGGAGTATCTACCTCTCGGAAACACAGCCTAATAAAGGCGGACTTCCATAGAATGCATATCCATATGCGTTTAATAATATACACACCAGAAGTATCGCGGATCCTTAAAAGAGACTACAATAAAATTCCGTGATTTTATTTCGCAGGGTGGGAAATAAAGTCAATTGCCCTTATTTCCGTTGATCTTATTACCACCGTTGTTAATATCTTTTCGAAGGTAATTAGTAAATATATAAAGTACCGACTTTCTCTTGGATATTTAAGTTATAATCTTATTACTGGAATCTACTATCGCACCCTTTCCTCAACCGTGTATTAATTCAATATTCAAATGCCGTATATTTATCTAATTTGAAAAAAAAAATCTCCCTACTATACAAATATGTACTGCAGTATTAACTAAAATTTTCAAATGTTGTGAGAGGAAGTAACAAAACAAACATACTTTTAAGGCGCAACGAAGAACGCCGGGTTTTGCTTGTATTTAATAATTAAAATAATTAAATTATCAAACAGGTGCCAACCTTCCAAAAAATTTTTTCGGCTGTAAAAGCCATCCCTAAACAAAAGAGTCAGCGTTGTCTGGCTGTCAAAAAATTATCATGCCCAAACAATTTGTATGAAGCATACCGAAATAACGCGGCGTCAACTCTTAAGGTACGACCGCACTAAGCGACGTGACACTGCAGTTGCACTACGCGACACGGCGCGACCCTCTTTGGTATATCGCACTGAAACTGCTGCGGCGCGACACTTCGCTGCAATTTTTTTTTTATTTATTATTATATTTATTTAGTGAAAACCTTCAAACAAGATGGATGCCAGTGACGCTGATGTAATGTTAATGCCTTTTATTTCTTTTTTCCTTGGCGAATTCTCCTCAAATGTTATGTTTCTTTACATAAAATTTTCTTCTTGAATGAAATGCATGTGAATATTCACTCACAATTCGAAATCAGTTTCTTCAAGTTAAAAATATAGTACGAAATGTTATGTCGCTCCGCTGGGTATACCGCACTATGCGGCACCGGAACTGCGCGACATTTTTGCGTAGTTGGTCAACTTTGCCGCGCAGCATCACGTCGCGTAGCTCTGCTGCAGCGTAGTGCGGTATGCTCCATAAGAATCCATGCAAAGAATATTTTTCCGCGCTGTGTAGTGTCGTGTTGCGTTGCCAAACTACATAACATAGACCTAAAATTTCTACAGAGAAAGTACAAATTTGAGATCGATTTTAAGGGGTCGTTATTCTTATATCCACATACATACATATAATACTCTTCATATCAATTCAGGTCTATTACATGCGCCCCACGCTTTTCATTTTCAATCTCATAAATTGTTTATGATGACTTTGTAAAATTTCAAAATCAAAAGTTATGAAAACAAACTCTATGGGACTGAGAAATATTATTTTATACTTTTTAGTCCATTTATAAAAGCGTTGTATATTAAAATGTTTTTTTTTATATTATTTATTTGTTTTTTGCGAACGGTATTTCTTCGATATATTTTACCTACCTGAATGTCACTTTTTTCATTTCCTTGTTTATATGTTTTCGTGAAAAGGTACTCTTAGAAACAAAAAATCTTAAATATTTCCAGAACGTCACTTTTAGGTGAAAAGGGATTTTTTATTTAAAAAGCTTTTTTCTCCAAAAGTGTTCAAATGGCATATATTGGAGATTGTTGCCGAAGAAAGGTTAAACAAAAAGCCTGCCTGCCACGAAAAGCCATGACATGAAACCACGAAGAATGTCAAAAACTTCAGCATTAGCTTATGTAATAAATGAGATTCAAAGTTATATGCAAATGTTTAAAAAGCATGCATTTAGTGTTAAAAATCAGTACAGTGTTCATAGGTTAAAATTTATACTTTTTTACTAATAGTTTCTTGACCTACTTAATCCTTTAAAAAAGTTATATTCTGGAAAATATTTAACAAAAATGCGAAAATAAGAAAAAAGTTTATCTTTGAAGAGCCTGAAAGCAGTTTCGTATTCTGCACAAATTTTTACGTCGGTAAACGGTTTCAGAGGATAAATTTACCAATTTTAAAAAATATATAAATAACACTTGCCATGTACAATAGGGTGCCCATCGAAAATAATTTTTTTTTTGAAATTTCAAGACTCTACCCCCTAATTTTATTAGTTTTTATCAGAAATATTATTGCCTACAAAATCGTATTTTCTAACCATAAAATCTAGATAATATTTCTCATAAAAACGAATAAAATTAGGGGGTAGGGTCCTGAAATTAAAAAAAAAACATTTTCGATGGGCACCCTAATGTACGCTTAGTTTGGAAATTACCCAAGTACATAATAAATATGTATGTTCATATTTACAAATATACTTATGTTTCATTTGTTGTGTCAACCACATACTGCACATGAGTGTGAAGCGATGCTTTGTCTTTCGTTTCTAAAAGCGCAGTTACCCACAGACGTAAAAAAGGAGAACGCGTCTGCTGACACGGTCTATCTGCGTGTTAACAAAAACTCACCATCGCCTGACCGTGACGTTGACGTTGCTTCTCTCTCTCACCATAAAGTCATTGAAGGTATAAAAATTAATAATCCGTTAATAATTAATAAACTTCGACTTCCTAATCGTTCATAAGTTATATTAGCTAAACAAAATAACCCTAATGAACACAATCCATGAGAAATTATCAAAGTGTAAGATCCACATAAACCTCAATTATTTAAAGTTATAAGTCCCCCTAAAACAATTCCTATATGAGCTACAGAAGAATATGCAATTAAAGCCTTTAAATCAGTTTGTCGTAAACAAACTAAACTAATTAATACGCCACCAACTAAACTAATTCTAATTCAAATATAATTATACTTAACACCACTCAATTGTAAAAAAGATAACACTCGTAATAGCCCCCCCAATTTTAATATAATACCTGCTAAAATTATAGAACCAGAAACAGGGGCTTCAACATGAGCTTTAGGTAATCATAAATGAACTAAAAATATTGGTATCTTAACTAAAAATGCTAAAATTAAAGATAGATATAATAAATCATTATTAAATATAAAATTATTCAAAAGATAAAAATTCAATGCTATTAAATTATTATTTAAATAAAATATACCAACTAATATAAGTAAAGAAACCAATAAAGTATAAACTAATAAATATACACCAGCTTGTAAACATTCAGGTTGGTACCCTCATCCTAAAATTAAAAATAAAGTAGGAATTAATCTTCTTTCAAAAATAAATAAAATATAAATAAATTCATACTAGCAAATCTTAAAATTAAAAATAATAATAAAATTAAAATATTAAATAACAATAAATTCCTATAATTATCAAATTTATTAACAGATTCACTAGCAGTAAATTATTATATCAAACCCTAAAAAATAAGAGATATTTACAAAATAATTAGTACAAAAATTTATTATAATAAATAAAAATGTAACCAAAAATAATAAATTTTGAACCACTCAAAATTAACTATTGATAAAACAAATTGGACTAATAAAAATTATTATAAAAATTAATTTTAACATTGTAAAATATTAAATGATTGAAAATAATCATTTCCATGACCTAATGCACCTTCACAAACTCTAAAAGTTAAAAATGTTATACTAAAAAATCTTCTAAAATTTATTAAATTTAAATAAATAAATAACAAAAATAAATAAATTTAATACAATATGTTGTGATCTTAAAAGTATTGATAATAAATGCTTTCGATTAGAATATATTAATAATAATAATAGATTGGCTCTTACACATATGTTAGTGTTTGGCCGAGCTTCTCCTCCGATTTGTGGCGTGCGCCTTGATGTTGTCACACAAAGCGGAGGGACCTACAGTTTAACGCCGACTCCGAACGGCGATTGTATTTTTATGAGAAGCTGTTTTTCATGGCAGAAATACACTCGGAGGTTTGCCATTGCCTACCGAGGGACGACCGCTGTTAAGAAAAAACCTTTTTTTCTATATTTTTGCGATATTTCTTTGACCAGGGTTTAAACCCAGGCATTGTGGAGTGGAAGCGCGCACTGCTTGCCACTACACCACAGCGGCGGTTCGATTAGAAACAAATATAAAAACTCCAATTAAAAATAAAAAACAAGGTGATCCTCAATAAAATATTATTAACATTAGTTTTAATTGTTTAATAAAAACATTGGTCTTTTAAATAAATAAAATTAAAAAAAATAAGTTTTAATCTTTTAAAACTTCAAGAGAAAAGTAATTACTTTTTCATTAATCCCCAAGATTAATATTTTTTATAAACTACCTCCTGATATTATACAGTTAATTTTATACAGATCAACTTTAATTTGAAGATTTATTTTTATACAAATAAATCATCTTTTAGCTATAGACCTAATACTATTAATCCAAACTTTACAAATTTGTTCAATAACAGGATTAATAGCTAAAAGATTCTGATTTTCTTATATTTTATTTTTAACTTTTCTCGGAGGAATACTAGTTTTATTTATTTATGTTATATCCCTAGCTTCAAATGAAATATTTTCATTTTCAATAAAATTAACAACTATTTGTCCAGGTCCAGTTGAGATTTACTCCTGCTTTTGCGCTGTCTTGGCTCTGAACACAATATCCCATAAGGACTTGTGTCAACCCTCGCGATGGCCTGCTCCTTTGAGAGAAGGGAACTTCGGGACACTTAAAAGCGACTGTGCTACGTGTGGAGATAGCGGCTTGAAGCGGAGACCCAATTGATTGAAAATGATTAAAATTAAACAAACCAATGAAACCAACGTCGATGTTATGGAGGAAGAATGCAGCGCATTCAGGAAGAGCAGTAGAGTCGTGCGCNAAGGACTTGTGTCAACCCTCGCGATGGCCTGCTCCTTTGAGAGAAGGGAACTTCGGGACACTTAAAAGCGACTGTGCTACGTGTGGAGATAGCGGCTTGAAGCGGAGACCCAATTGATTGGAAATGAATAAAATTAAACAAACCAATGAAACCAACGTCGATGTTATGGAGGAAGAATGCAGCGCATTCAGGAAGAGCAGTAGAGTTGTGCGCTCCCCGCCACAAACTCCTCTGCAGGCAAATTCCGGCACTACGAGCACGGAGAAAGCCGCCGACGTGGCGCAGAAGGCTACACCTTGCCAAACGGCAACTCCAGGCAGCCGGCATTGTCGTCTTCAAACGCTGGCTGCTGCAAACAACGACAAGCATGTCGCCGCAAGCTTGGGAACTTGCGAAGGCAATGAAGATGAGCAATTGGCCCAGACTCGGCTCGTCTTGAAGAATATGCAGAGAGAAAAAGAACACTAACTATAATAATAATAGTAGTAATAAGATTATTATTAATAATGGTAATAATAATAATGGAAATAAATATAATAATGCACAGAAAACCGTACCAGATAATCAATGGAAAACGGTTGGAAAAAGCAGAAAGCCCAAGCCAGTGCAAGCGCCAGGTGAACCCTTGGTTAATAAGGGCGAGGCGACCAGCCGCAAAAAAAAAGAGCGTGAGAAGAAAGAAGAGTCTCGCCAAATTAATCATTAAGCCAGCTGAAGGCAAACCCTATGCAGAGGTGCTAGGAACGATATGTGGTAAGCTCCAACCCGAGAAGACGGAGACCGTAATTCGATCTGTTCCGAAAACCCGCGAATGCGGCGTGCTTACAGAAATGGAGCGATGTGGCGACCACTCAGCATTTAAGGAAAATGTGTGCAAGTTCATGCTGGAAATGTGGTCAGCAGGGCATGTAAAGAAAGCCCAAGCTGCTACCTGTGCTCGGCAGGAGATGGAAGGAAAAATGCCAATCACCTGCCCAGGTCGGGAGCGTGCAAGGCCTTCAGGGATGCCCTTGCTGAAGCTAAGAAAAAGCTTGGGAGAATATGATTAAATTTATACAAGGCAATATGAACAGGAGTACGCTAGCTGATGACCTGCTGGACCAATTGGTTCTTGAACAAAGAGCAAACGCTGTCATCATCAGTTAACCCTATAGAACAAACGAAACCTGGCATGCATGTCCCAAACAAACACCAGGGGAAGACTGGTCCCTGGAATGGCATCCCGCATTGGCCTGACCATCCTTAACAACGGAACGACCCCTACATATCGAAGGCCGGGTTTTGGATACTCTATTCCTGACATAACCCTACTCTCAGAAAGCTTTCTTCGAAGGGCTGACGGATGGAGAGTGATGGAAGACCTGAGTGGTAGCGACTACAACTACACATCACCTTCCAAGTCACTGACACAACGCGAGGGCAAACACAAAGTATCCCTCGCAGGAAACCAGGATGGAACCCGTCTAGGGTCGATATTCGCAAGTTCGATACATCACTCCTAGCAGATTCCCAAGGTATTTCACCCACAACGGGAGAGATCCACAACAGGGAGTCTTGTACTAAGCTGGTCGAAGAAACTATGCGCTGCATTCACCGGGCATGCAAAGCCTCAATGCCACAGAGGAGAGCATGGTCAGGTAAAAAGCAGGTATACTGGTGGAATGACCGAATTGCTGAGCTGCGNATCAGGTAAAAAGCTGGTATACTGGTGGAATGACCGAATTGCAGAGCTACGAAGGGCCTGCCATAAAATGCAGAGACTTGCAAAGCGTGCTCGTGGTAGACCTGAGGCGCTGACCAGAGCAGTAGCCTACAAAAGCGCTAAGAAAGCACTTGGGGCCGAGATACCGAAGAGTCAACGGAACTGCTGGAAAGCGCTATGTGACGAAGTGGATCGCGATTCCTCGGGCCAGGGATGCAAAATAGTGATGAAAAAGTCCCACACATCATCGCAAGCGATGGATGAGTCCCGAGTTAAGAATATAGTGAATGCGCTATTTCCCACACACACAATAAGAGCAGATTCAGTGTTCGTCAAGGAGCAAGCCGAGGCACCAGTGTCTTCGACAGACGAGCTGAAGCTAGCCCTGCGAAGCATGAAAGCCGGCAAGGCTCCAGGCCCAGATGGCATATCAGCGGAGGCAATCACGTTAGCAGCGAAAACGGGCCCTGATCTCCTACTTAACATGTACAACAGCTGCTTTAGGGCCCGGGTCTTCCCAAGCCAATGGAAGAAGGCGAGACTGGTGCTTATACCCAAGGGCAAAGGGGACTCAAGTAATCTGCCACCAGGCGCGGCCAATACTGCTGCTACTCACACTGGACGTCGAGAACGCCTTCAACTCCGCAAGATAGGACGACATGCTGGAGGCCTTGGAACGGTCATTTAAGGTTCCAACGTACTTGCTAGATAAGATCCGGTACTACCTCAGATACCGTTGGCTTTTGTACGATACAACACAAGGTCAGAGAAAGAGACGTATAACCGGCGGAGCGGCACAGGGGTCTGTACTTGGCCCGGACCTCTGGAACGCCACGTATGACAGTCTGTTGCGCACGGAAATGCCGGAGAGCGCCTTCCTTGTCGCCTTCGCGGACGACGTGGCAGCCGTCATAACAGCAAGAAATGTCCAGCTAGCACAGCTCAAGCTAAACCAGGTCATGCGCAACGTCAGTGGATGGATGAGCGATCACGGTCTGCAATTGGCTACAGCCAAAACGGAGATCGTGCTCCTCACCAGGAAACGGATGGAGATCATGCTCCTCATCATGGTCGGACCTCAACTCGTGACAACTTCTAGGTCTACAAAATACCTAGGGGTGAAGCTTGACAGCAAACTCACATTCTGGGAACACATCCATGGAGTATGTGAAAAAGCTGCGCAGAGCACGGCGGCTCTAAGCCGGCTGATGGCGAACGTGGGCGGCCCGAAGCCATGCCGCAGGAAGCTTCTGATGACAGCGGTCCAATCGGTGCTCCTGTACGGGGCAGAAATATGGGCTGACGCATTGAAAGTCAAAAAATACCGGNATTCTGGAAACACATCCATGGAGTATGTGAAAAAACTGCGCAAAGCACGGTGGCTCTAAGCCGGCAGATGGCGAACGTAGGCGGCCCGAAGCCATGCCGCAGGAAGCTTCTTATGACAGCAGTCCAGTCGGTGCTCCTGTACGGGGCAGAAATTTGGGCCGACGCATTGAAATTCAAAAAATAACGGATTCAAATGTCTTCGGTCCAGCGCAGAGGGGCACTACGCATTACTTCTGCATAGTGTCCGCGGACGCGGTTCTAGTTATTTCTGGCGTCATGCCAATTGAGCTACTTGCTTACGAGCGAAANGCAGGAAGCTTCTTATGACAGCAGTCCAGTCGGTGCTCCTGTACGGGGCAGAAATTTGGGCCGACGCATTGAAATTCAAAAAATAACGGATTCAAATGTCTTCGGTCCAGCGCAGAGGGGCACTACGCATTACTTCTGCATAGTGTCCGCGGACGCGGTTCTAGTTATTTCTGGCGTCATGCCAATTAAGCTACTTGCTTACGAGCGAAAAGAGATTTACAATCTCAGTGCCGAGATAGGTCGAGCAGCTGCCGCTGCAAGGGCGCGCGAGCAATTGATCCAGCAGTGGCAACAAACCTGGAGCGCAAGCACAAAATGTCGATGGACGCACTCCCAGATAGCCGACCTTCAAACGTGGTTGAACAGACCGCATGGGGAAGTCGATTTCTACCTGACGCAATTCCTCACCGGTCATGGTTATTTCCGAAAATATCTTCTCAGAATGGGAAGGGTGGACTCATCGTTCTGTCACTACTGTGGAAACGTCGAAGATAACGTGTACCACACATTCTTCACCTGCGAACACTTCTTGATTTCGCGCAGAATGTTGGAAGAAAGACACGGAGACATAACTCCGAACAACATAGTTAAGGTAATGATCTCCAGTGCAGAAAAGTGGGAAGCAGTTGCGAGATACGTGAAATTCGTACTCCGCTGCAAACGAGAGGACTGTTGTCTACTGAGGACACCCGAATGAAACGCCCCTACAAAAGAGCAGCCCCAAGGCTCTAGCAGCGCGCTCCTGCATCTGAAGACATGCAGAATTGCGGTGCCAAATGCGGGATTCTTGCGCGGGCGGTGGGAGTTTGGGTTTTAGTGGGTAGCCCAACACGCTTCAGTGGGAGTCCCACACTCGGGGAAGGTAGTATAGAGACTACAACATACACAAAAAAACTACCTTCAACAAAAAAAAAAAAATGAAGTGGTTGTTCACATAAAGATATTTGGAATTTTGATCATTAAAATTATTGGTAAGATTAAAGCAATTTCTACATCAAAATTTAAAAAAATAATTGTAATTAAAAAAAATCGTAAAGAAGAAGGAAGACGTGATGAAGATTTTGGATCAAATCCACATTCAAAAGGTGAGCATTTTTCTCGATCTGTTAATGTTTTTTTTGATAGAATGGATGCTAATATTACACTATCTTCTTCTTCTTTTTTGGCGCTGTAACCGCCTAAGCGATTTTGGCCGAGTTCAGCAAAGCACGCCAGTCGTTTCTCCTCTGTGCCCACTGACGCCAGTTGGAAACGCCGAGTGCAGCCATGTCCTTCTCCACCTGATCTTTCCATCGCAGTGGGGGCCTCCCTCTTCCTCTGCTACCACCAGCGGGTTCCGAGTTGAATACTTTCAGAGCTGGAGCGTCGGTGTCCATTCGAAGGACATGACCAAGCCAGCGAAGCCGCTGTATTTTAATTCGCTGCACTATGTCCATATCGTAGTAAAGCTCATACAGCTCATCGTTCCATCGTCTGCGGTACTCGCCGTCGCCAACGCGTAAAGGCCCGTAAATCTTCCGCAAAATCTTTCTCTCAA
>NW_016159580.1:67571-71845 GCF_001687245.7 Rhagoletis zephyria
GCTCCCTCTCTTTCTGCCGTGACCCAAGGCTCCACTCGGATTGGTTACCGCATCTCGCACATGGGTTGCTCACGTTGCCCAGAGTGCGCGAACGAGGACGCAAGAGTCGGGATTGAGTATAGCCATGCAACTGTAACTGCATACCCAGCGCAACGACTATACCCCATTGCACTCCAGCGAAACGCCGGGACACTTCTTTTTTACCGATATAACTTTCCCCGGTAGTTTGAACCCTTCCCGATCACTGACCCCTACCATTTGTCTCACAGTGTTATTAATAATACTACTACGCTAGAAATAATAATTAAAATTGAGGTTATGATAGCAATTGGAAAAATTATTTATACTGAATATATTTATATGAAATCAAGGAATAATAAATTGATCAAATTAGGGTTGTAGTTAATTGTAACATTTGATTTGCATTTAAAAAGTATTGAAATTTCAATCTACCTTAATATTAATCTATTAATTGAAGCCAAAAAGAGGCTTATCACTGTTAATGATAGAATTGAGATTTATACTCCAATTGAGGAAGTATGATGTTCAAGAAAAAGCTGCTAACTTTTATCTTTTAATGGTTAAATTCCATTTATACTTCTATTTATATAGTTTAATAAAAACATTACATTTTCATTGTAAAATGAAAATATTTTTTTTTTATAAACTACAAAAATTAATTCACTAAATTCAAGAATTATCTAATTACCCTGACATCTTCAATGTTATGCTCTAAATTTAAGCCACTTGAATAAAACAATAAAAAAATCTAAATAAAAAAGTGTTTCATAAAATAAATAATAGAAGATAAATTTCTAATTATAAGGTATAAATCATATAGAACCAAAAAAAAATAACTTACTAAGTAATTATTAAATGATTTATTTAAATGAAATAAAGAAACATGAGAAATTATATAACCTATAAATCCTCCAATAACACAAACAAATAAAGTTAATAATTTTATATATACAGGTAAACAAATTATATAAGGAGTAGGAAAAATCAATCATCTAAGAATTCTCCCACCAATAATTCTCATAATTAATAAACCTCTTATTCCACGAAGCATAATTCAACCCTCATCTCTTAATATATTCAAAGAACCCCAATTTAATTCTCCTGTTATTGAATAATAAATTAATCGAAAAGAATAACAAACTGTTAATCCAGTAGAAAAAAAAAAATAAAAAAGAAAGAAAAAAGATTTATATAACTTAATGAAACAATTTCTAAAATTATATCCTTAGAATAAAATCCACCTAAAAAAGGCATTCCACATAAAGCTAAATTAGCATCATTAAAACAAGAAGTAGTTAAAGGTATGTAAACCCCTAATCCACCTATTAAACTAATATCTTGTGAATTTTGTATATTGTGAATAATAGCCCCTGCACATATAAATAATAAAGCCTTAAATAATGCATGAGTTAAAAGATGAAAAAAAGCCAATTTATAAAATCCCATTGATAAAATTCTTATTATTAATCCTAACTGACTTAATGTAGAAAGAGCAATAATTTTTTTTAAATCAAATNTAAACCCCTAATCCCCCTATTAAACGAATATCTTGTGAATTTTGTATATTATGAATAATAGCCCCCGCACATATAAATAATAAAGCCTTAAATAATGCATGAGTTAAAAGATGAAAAAAAGCCAATTTATAAAATCCCATTGATAAAATTTTCATTATTAATCCTAACTGACTTAATGTAGAAAGAGCAATAATTTTTTTAAAATCAAATTCAAAATTAGCCCCTAATCCAGCCATAAATATTGTTAATCCAGATAATAATAACAATAACTGACCTAAAAAAGAATTATTTAATAAAATATTAAAACGAATTAATAAATAAACACCAGCAGTTACAAGAGTTGAAGAATGAACTAAAGCAGAAACAGGAGTTGGAGCAGCTATGGCAGCCGGTAATCAANTCTAATCCAGCTATAAATATAGTTAACCCAGATAATAATAATAATAATTGACCTAAAAAAGAATTATATAATAAAATATTAAAACGAATTAATAAATAAACACCAGCAGTTACAAGAGTTGAAGAATGAACTAAAGCAGAAACAGGAGTTGGAGCAGCTATGGCAGCCGGTAATCAAGAAGAAAAAGGAATTTGAGCTCTCTTTGTTATAGCAGCTAATACTATTAATCCACCAATTACTTCTATTTCAATTCTATTTTTCATTGNCGATTCTAAATAAAAAAAATATATTATTTAACTTCCATAATTTAATATTCAAGCAATCGCAAGTAAAAAAGTAACATCACCAATACGATTTGATAAAGCATTATAAGATTTAACATTTTGAAAATAAATAACTAAACAATAAGAAATTAATCCTAACCCATCTCAACCTAATAAAATTCTAATTATATTTGGTCTAATAATTAATAACATTATAGATAATACAAATATAAGAACTAATATAATAAAACGATTTATATTAATATCACCACTTATATACTCTTTTCTATAATAAATTACCAAAGAAGCAATTAATAAAACAAAAGATATAAATAATAAACTTATTCAATCAAATAAAATAGTTATTACAATTCTAGAAGAATTTAATGAAATAAGTTCTCATTCCAAAAAAATACAATAATCTCTTAATAAAAATTTCAAACTAAAAATAAATAAATTTTTTCTAACTCTAAATAAAATTAAGAATCTAATTCTACAAATTGATAAATATTTTTTCACAATTTAAAATGACATAAATCATGTCATTGACACCACACATCAATATTTTAAATAAACTATTTAAATTTTAAAGCCAAAATATTCAAACTTCACTTTTTAAAATTAATAAATTTAAAGGAGATCACTGAAGTATTAAAATAAATAAAATAAAATATAAATAAATTTATACTAGCAAATCTTAAACTTAAAAATTATAATAAATTTAAAATATTAAATAAAAATAAATTTTTATAATTATCAAATTTAATAACAGATTCACTAGCTGTAATTATAAGGGTACAAATTCAAAATCTTAATAAAATTAATCCATAAGAAATTGTATCAAATCCTAAAAAATAAGAAATATTTACAAAATAATTAGTACAAAAATTTATTGCAATAAATAAAAATGTAACCAAAAATATTAAATTTTGGACCATTCACAATGAGCTATTAATAAAACAAATGGGACTAATAAAAATTATTATAAAAATTAATTTTAACATTGTAAAATATTAAATGATTGAAAATAATCATTTCCATGAGTACGGATTATTGAAACAAGAATTGAAAGACCCAATGCACCTTCACAAACTCTAAAAGTTAAAAATATTATACTAAAAAATCTTCTAAAATTTATTAAATTTAAATAAATAAACAATAAAAAAAATAAATTTAATACAATATATTCCAATCTCAAAAGTATTGATAATAAATGCTTTCGATTAGAAACAAATATAAAAATTCCAATTAAAAATAAAAGACATGGTAATCCTCAATAAAANCAAGAATTGAAAGACCTAATTTACCCTCACAAACTCCAAATGTTAAAAATATTATACTAAAAAATCTTCTAAAATTTATTAAATTTAAATAAATAAATAAATTTAATACAATATATTCTAATCTTAAAAGTATTGATAATAAGTGCTAATATAAAAATTCCAATTAAAAATAAAAAACAAGGTAATCTATATTCTATACTAATTATATAAAGAGAAGTCCCTGTTTTTTGTAACAGGTAATCTCGCGAACGGCTCGTCCGATTTTCATTGAATTTTGTATACAAATAGCTTCCGGTAACCACCATGTTTTAGGCTAAAAAAATTTTACTTTTTTTCGTGTAGGTGGACCAGGGACCGGTCTATTCGAAAAAATCTTATTATAGACCGATTTGCTTAAAACTTAGTACGTAAGTAGCTTTTTAGCATATATTAGCATATATGACCCATTTTTTCCGGGAAGTGGTCCAGTGGTTGGAGTGCAATGGGGTATAGTCATTGCGCTGGGTATGCAGTTACAGTCGCATGGCTATACTCAATCCCGACTCTTGCGTCCTCGTTCGCGCACTCTGGGTAACATGAGCAACCCATGTGCGAGATGCGGTAACCAATCCGAGTGGAGCCTTGGGTCACGGCAGAAAGAGAGGCAGCTTCGGTGGGGCCACTCTGACTTATTCGGTTTAAGGGCTCATTGAAGTCTGCAGCGTCTGTTCACCAGTAGGTGCGGCTGCAAGCGGGTGTCTGCTTGGAGCAAGCGGCTCGCTATATAAACGTGTATTTGGTTGCGAAACCA
>NW_016159580.1:74052-74369 GCF_001687245.7 Rhagoletis zephyria
GCGTTTCCAATTGGCGTCAGTTGGCACAGAGGAGAAACGACTGGCGTGCTTTGCTGAACTCGGCCAAAATCGCTTAGGTGGTTACAGCGCCAAAAAAAAGAAGAAAGAAAGAAGGTCCAGGGACCGATCTATTCAAAAAAATCTAATTTGCGGTCCGATTTGCTTAAAATTCGGTGCGCGGATAGCTTTTTTAGCATGTATTAGCATATGTGATCAATTTTTTCCGAGAAGTGGACCAGGGACCGATCTATTCCAAAAAATCGCATTTTTGGTCCGATTTGCTTAAAATTCGGTACGTAGGTAGCTTTTTAGCATAT
>NW_016159580.1:74379-79862 GCF_001687245.7 Rhagoletis zephyria
TTTTAGCATATATTAGCATATATGATCCATTTTGTCCGAGAAGTGGACCAGGGACCGATCTGTTCGAAGAAATCGTATTTATGGTCCGATTTGCTAAAAAATTCGGTACATAGGTAGCTTTTTGCTTGGATAAGCTTATAGATTCTTGTTTTCCAATTTTCATGCAATTTAGAATATAAATAGCTTTAAGTAACGACCATATCAAGGGGCGAATTCGTCACTAGGCAAGATTTTTTTCCGCCAATCAGAAACAACCGATACTGTCAAAACATAATTATAATGTATAATATATCTCAACTAATTTATATTTAGAAAGCCGTTTGTTAGTTTTCGCAAGGCTCGAGAGCGGCTGAACCGATTTTTTTGAAACTGCCACCTGNGTAAATCAAAAATAAGATTTAATCTTTTAAAATTTCAAGAGAAAAGTAATTACTTTTTCATTAATCCCCAAAATTAATATTTTATATAAACTACCTCCTGACATTATACAATTAATTTTATATAGATCAACTTTAATTTCAAGATTTATTTTTATACAAATAAATCACCCTTTAGCTATAGGATTAATATTATTAATTCAAACTTTACAAATTTGTTTAATTACAGGATTAATAGCTAAAAGATTCTGATTTTCTTATATTTTATTTCTAATTTTTCTTGGAGGGATACTAGTTTTATTTATTTATGTTACATCCTTAGCTTCAAATGAAATATTTTCATTTTCAATAAAATTAACAACTATTTATTTAATAATCTTTATTTTATTTACAATTATAAGATTAATACTAGATAAATCATTAATTTTAACCTTTCTAGAAAATAATGAAATAACAACTATAAATAATATTAATTTATTTATAGAAGAAAATTCATTAAATCTTAATAAATTATACAATTTTCCAACAAATTTAATAACAATTTTATTAATAAATTATTTATTAATTACATTAATTGCAGTAGTAAAAATTACAAAATTATTTTACGGACCTTTACGATTAATAAACTAATGAATAAACCTTTACGAACCCAACACCCTTTATTTAAAATTGCTAACAATGCATTAGTAGATTTACCTGCACCAATTAATATCTCAGCTTGATGAAATTTTGGTTCACTTCTTGGATTATGTTTAATAATCCAAATTTTAACAGGATTATTTTTAGCTATACATTATACAGCAGATATCAATTTAGCATTTAATAGTGTTAATCACATCTGCCGAGATGTAAATTATGGTTGATTATTACGAACTTTACATGCCAACGGTGCATCTTTTTTCTTTATTTGTATTTATTTACATGTAGGACGAGGGATCTATTACGGATCCTACTTATTTACTCCAACATGATTAGTAGGAGTACTAATTTTATTTTTAGTTATAGCAACAGCTTTCATAGGATATGTATTACCATGAGGGCAAATATCTTTTTGAGGAGCAACAGTTATTACAAATTTATTATCAGCAATTCCTTACCTAGGGACTACTTTAGTGCAATGAATTTGAGGAGGATTTGCAGTTGATAACGCAACATTAACACGATTTTTTACATTTCACTTCATTCTACCTTTTATTGTATTAGCTATAACTTTAATTCATTTATTATTTCTTCATCAAACAGGTTCAAATAATCCAATTGGACTAAATTCAAATATTGATAAAATTCCATTCCACCCCTATTTTTCCTATAGGGACATTGTAGGATTCATTGTAATAATTATAACTTTAATTATTTTAACATTAACTAATCCATATTTATTAGGTGATCCAGATAATTTTATTCCAGCTAATCCATTAGTTACTCCAGTTCATATTCAACCAGAATGATATTTTTTATTTGCTTACGCAATTCTTCGATCAATCCCTAATAAATTAGGAGGAGTAATTGCATTAATTTTATCAATTGCAATTTTAGCAATTCTCCCATTTTATCATTTAAGTAAATTTCGAGGTATCCAATTTTACCCTATTAACAAAATTTTATTTTGAACTATAGTAGTGACAGTTATTTTATTAACCTGAATTGGAGCACGACCTGTAGAAAACCCTTACGTATTAGTAGGACAAATTTTAACAGTAATTTATTTTTTATATTATATTATTAATCCAATAATTAATAAATGATGAGATAACTTAATTAATTAAACTTAATAAGTTAATGAGCTTGACAATAAGCATATGTTTTGAAAACATAAGATAGAAATTCAATTTTCTATTAACTTTACTAAATTTAATTAACCACATTAAATAAATTAATAATAATTTCAAACCAATAAAAAATAATAAATAATTCAATGAAAAAGGTAAAAAACATTTTCAAGCTAAATATATTAATTTATCATAACGAAATCGAGGTAAAGTCCCACGAACTCAAATAAATACAAAAGAAATAAAAGTTAATTTAATATAAAATAAAATATTAAATAAATCACATCCAAAAAAAATTACACAAAATAATATTCTTATAAATAAAATTCTAGCATATTCAGCTATAAAAATTAAAGCAAATCCACCACTTCTATATTCTACATTAAACCCAGAAACTAATTCAGATTCACCTTCAGCAAAATCAAAAGGAGTACGATTAGTCTCCGCTAAACAAATACAAAATCAAACTAAACTAATAGGAAATAAAATAATAACGAATCAAACATAATATTGAAAATGATAAAAATCAAGTATATTATAACCCCCAATTAAAAAAACAAAAGATAATAAAATCAAAGCTATTCTAACTTCATAAGAAATAGTTTGAGCAACAGCACGTAGTCCCCCCAATAAAGCATAATTAGAATTAGAAGACCAACCAGCAACTATAACTGTATAAACACCTAAACTAGTACAACACAAAAAAAATAATAAGCCTAAATTAAAAGAAAATAATTTAACAAATAAAGGGATACATATTCAAACAATTAAAGAAATAAATAAAGAAAAAATAGGAGAAAAATTATAAGACAAATAATTTGATAAAGGAGGGTAAGTTTGTTCTTTAGTATATAACTGAATTGCATCACATATAGGTTGAGGAAATCCTATTGACCCAACTTTATTAGGCCCTTTTCGAATTTGAATGTAACCTAATACTTTACGCTCTAAAAGAGTTAAAAAAGCCACTCTAACTAAAACACTAATTACCAAAATTAATCTACCAATTAAAGATAAAATAAATTAAAAAAAAAAAAAAAACAAGTACTATTTGTAATAAAAATTACATAAATAAATTCTAAATGTATTGCACTAATCTGCCAAAACACTACAATTAATAAAATTCTTTAATTAAAATATAATTATTCTAATATCTGGTCCTTTCGTACTAAGATATTATAATAAATTAAACATAGAAACCAACCTGGCTTACGCCGGTCTGAACTCAGATCATGTAAGAATTTAAAAGTCGAACAGACTCAATATTTAAGCGGCTACACCTAAAAATATATCTTAATCCAACATCGAGGTCGCAAACTTTTTTATCGATAAGAACTCTCCAAAAAAATTACGCTGTTATCCCTAAAGTAACTTAATCTTATAATCGTTATTAACGGATCAATAAATCATAAATTAATGNTATTAAATTTTAACATCACCCGAACAAAATAATTAATAATATTAAAAGAAAATATATCTAAAAAATTAAAATAATACTAAATATAAAGATTTATAGGGTCTTCTCGTCTTTTAATTAAATTTTAGGTTTTTAACTCAAATATAAAATTCTACAATAAATTTACATGAAACAGCTTATACTTCGTCCAACCATTCATACCAGCCTCCAATTAAAAGACTAATGATTATGCTACCTTTGCACAGTTCGGCTATTCAAAATTATTCAGTGGGCAGGAAAGACTTTAAAAATAACTCAAAGACATGTTTTTGTTAAACAGGCGAGTATATAAATTTGCCGAGTTCTTTATATAAACTTATCAAATAAAATTAAATATAAAATATACTAATTTTATCATTATTAATTTTCATAAAAAATTTATGAAAAAATTTTTATAAAACTTTAAAATAATAGTTAATAATATAAATTATAAAATAATGTATAACAAATTTGTAAAGGTTTGAAAATTCTATTCATACATTTTATATTAAAATTGCTAATTTTTAATAATTTATTTTAAAGCTTATCTCTTAAAATATTCAAATTAATATTTTTTTTTATTTTTATAAATAACAAACAAATAAAAATTTGAAAATTAACATTAATTAACGAATAACATTTCATTTCTAATTATTTATTTAAAATAAATTTGGCACATTAACTTTAATAAATAATTAATATTAATTATTTGATAAACCCTGATACACAAGGTACAATAAATAAAATGTTCTTTTAAAGTAATAATTTTTCAAATTATTTCAATTATCCTTCACAATACTTAATAAACTATCATTAATATTATTTTTTCATTAAAAATTACTAAAACATTCAATTATATAACTATTTTTAATAAATTATAAATAAAAATAAATAAATTTATAAACAATTATTTATCAATTTATATTGATATGCACAAAAATCTTTTCAATGTAAATGAAATACTTTACTAAATAAGCTTTTAATTGTCATTCTAGATACACATTCCGGTACATCTACTATGTTACGAGTTATCTTATCTTAAGAATAAGAGCGACGGGCGATATGTGCATATTATAGAGCTAAAATCAAATTTTTAATCTATACAATTTTACTATAAAATCCATCTTCATTAAATATTTCAAATTTAAATTCGCTTAAATAACTTTATTGTAACCCATTTCTACTTAAATATGAGCTACACCATGATCTAATATAAATCTTAATAAAAATTATAGAAAATTATTATTCTTATAACGACGGTATATAAACTGAAAAACAAATTTAAGTAAGGTACATCGTAGATTATCAATTGCAGAACAGGTTCCTCTGAATAAACTAAAATACCGCCAAATTTTTTACGTTTCAAGAATATAACTAATACTACCTTTGTGTTTATATTTACGTTTTAAATAATAGCGTATCTAGTCCCAGTTTATTCACAAAATTTATATGCTTTAATTTATCAATAATAAAAATATATAAGTTTAAAATTTCACCTAATAAATTTATAATTATTTTATTTATATAAAATTTAACTTACACTGAACTAATTTTATTTGCATTATTTATATAACCGCGGCTGCTGGCACAAATTTAGCCAATACTATATGAAACTACTATTTACCAATTTCTTTGATTAATAAAAATAATTACTGAGACTATAAAAAAAATTACTTATTATTTAAATAAATAAAAATTCATGCAAAAACTTACATATAAAATAAATCAATAATAAAATTTTAAGCTAAAATAAAACTTTAATATTATATAAAATTAATTTAAATATAAAACTTTATAATTTCAATTAATATCTATAATAATAAAATTTAAATAATATCACATAAAAATTAATTTTTATTTAAATAAAATCAATTAGTATTTCTCTCCTCAACAAATAAACAG
>NW_016159580.1:80088-81822 GCF_001687245.7 Rhagoletis zephyria
ACCAATTTCTTTGATTAATAAAAATAATTACTGAGACTATAAAAAAAATTATTCATTATTTATATAAATAAAAATTCATGCAAAAACTTACATATAAAATAAATCAATAATAAAATTTTAAGCTAAAATAAAACTTTAATATTATATAAAATTAATTTAAATATAAAACTTTATAATTTCAATTAATATCTATAATAATAAAATTTAAATNATAATATTTCATAAAATTAATTCAAATATAAAACTTTATAAATTTAGTTAATAATTTAAATAACAAAATTTAAGTAATACTGTATAAAAATTAATTTATATTTAAATAAAATTAATTAGTATTTCCTCCCTACAAATAAACAGATCCCATATCATATTTATTTATATTAATGAAAATAAAATAAAAATATATTTAAAAAAAATAATTTTCTTTTATTTATATTTATTTATAAATAACTAATAATAAATTATAATCTAAAACATTTTATTATTTAAATTAAAATCTAACAATATTGTATAAAAATTAATTTATATTTAATTAAAATTAATTAGTATTCCCTCCCTGCAAATAAACAGACCCCCTATCATATTTATTTATATTAATAAAAATAAAATAAAAATGTATCTTTAAAAAAAATTATTTTCTTTTATTTATATTTATTAATAAATAACTAATAATAAATTATAATCTAAAACATTTTATTATTTAAATAGTTAAACTTTAACAATATTGTATAAAACTGAATTTATATTTAAATAAAATTAGTTAGTAATTAAATTAATCGTTATTTATTAAATTTATAAAATTAATTTATTAAATTTATATATTTTTTTTTATTTTATTAAAATTTCTAAAAATATTTATTTCAATTTATTAAATTTATAAAATTTACTTTTTTTTTAATTTTATCACATTCATAGATTGATGTTAATTGAATTTTTGTTTTATTTATTTAAATAAAAAAAAAATATATATTTTAAAATTTTCTATTTATATATATATATATATATACATATATATATATATATATACATATAAAGAAATATTTATATGTATATATATACACATTTAAACTAATTTATATTTATATATATAAATATAAATATTTAATTGTTTATATATATAAATATCTTATATAAAATATTAATTTCTATATATAAATGTATTGTTAATTAATATATATAAAGAAATAAAGAGGGTTATATATATATTTAATAATTATTTATTTATTTATTTATTTATTTATTTATTTATTTAACAATCAGTCTATGAAAGCATAATTTCTTACAGACTATTTAACAATCAAGCTTAAACTAGGGCATCAAATTAAGAATATTGATAAAAATTGACTTAGGTAGAGAAAAATCAAGGTCGATAGAAGTTGAGATCTGGTTAAATTAGCAAATTGCACGGCCAATGGGTGCATTACGGGCATAATTCGTTCTGAAATTTTCAGCATAAAAAGGCAGGGAAGCACGCAGATACCTCCTCGGTACATTAAAATTTATTCTACCCAAAAGCTGCGGACAGTCACAAGATCCTTGGATAATGCAAAAAATGAAAGTTAGAGACAANAAATATTTAATTGTTTATATATATAAATATCTTATATAAAATATTAATTTCTATATATAAATGTATTGTTAATTAATATATATAAAGAAATAAAGAGGGTTATATATATATTTAATAATTATTTATTTATTTATTTATTTATTTATTTATTTATTTAACAATCAGTC
>NW_016159581.1:0-2808 GCF_001687245.7 Rhagoletis zephyria
CCCCCCTAAATACGGCCTTGGTCTGGAGATAAACCAAAAATAGCTCTTGCTAACAGCTGCTACTTTGGACTCGGTAGGCGGTATGCCAAATCTCTTATCATGCCCGTCTTTTATATGGCGAAGAAGGCTCAGGATCAAGAAAAACCAGAAAAACCTGTCTGCACTCGGTATGAGAAACTGGCGCGAATTCGACCAGTAAAATGGCAATCAATCGGAGAAGATTCTTAGTCTCGGCCCATACTGACCAAATAATAAGAATAGGTCTTTTAGCATCTTTCTACTTCCGTCGAAATGTGGACCTAACACGTATTTCGCTTTAATGTGGATTTTGGCGATATTTTCGTCCAGGGGGACGAACGACAACAACAAAATCAACAATTATTGGCATATAAGTGTTGCTCCTGCTACAAATGTGTGTGACGAAGATGAGCTTCTTTAAATATGTCAGCTGTAGTGAGCTTTGTAAGGCACTATGATTTCCCTAGTATGATACTACTTAAATACTATCTAGTTCACAAAAAGCTTAGCACCGCTCGAGGTAGAGAACAGACTTGAACGCAACCTCATATTTAAAAGCAAGTATAGGAAAAGTCTAGTTCGGCGAAATTCGTTGAATTTTATTCCACTAAGTGATTCATTATTTTATTAATTGCTTTAATTTCTTTCTACATACGCTGCATGTATCTATGTACATTAGGGCGGGTCGAAAAAGACGACATGTTATTTTAATTCCATATTATAGGAAATAAATCTTTGTTCTCTGCGACAATGTATTCAGTCTACGGAAAGAGCTTGAAAAATTTAAAATAAGATTAGGAATACGAATTTTTCAAATTTTAACAACGACTTGTGTGGATCAAATTCGGAACTTATTTCTTATCCTAAAAGCGTAAAAAAATTAATTGGGCAAATTAAGAGTAAGAAGTAACATCAATATTTAAATCAATTAATAAATTAAGTGGTAAATAAAGGGAGAATTTCTTTTCTATAATAAGGTACTAAAGTAGTACCCTTTAAGATCTATACAATTTTAGTATTAAACAGGTTGTGTATTTCGACCCGCCCTAATGTACATACAAAGGTAGAACAAAGCCGTAGTTCACCCTGAAAACATGAGTATGTGGCCTAAGCAGACAAAAAACAACTAAAAGCAAACAACTTAAAACATCAGGGTAATGATTGCACGAATTTCATAGATGTATTGCCACCAACTAAAGAATGAAAGGTGAATCCAAAATGAAAAATTTGCTTAGTAGTTTGGAGAGTTTGGTTAGCCAAAATTCAGTAGCACCTCCCCCAATTATCGACACCATTTGAATTTTGACCTTTTTCGCCGAGTTGCAACTCGCGAAAATGGCAAGAGTTCGAAGTGGTAAAAATGTGAATGCGGAAGTTAAAAAAAAATCTGCTGAAACAAGAATACAACCCGGCAACAGAAGCAAGTTTTTTCAGGACTAAACCATTTGAGGCTGGTACTAGTGAGTTACATAGTTTTACTAATTTTAGCACAGATTTGTTTTACGATGCAAATGTAGCTAGTAAAGTTAATGTGTATACCTACGTACTATATATGCGTGTGTACATATATTGTACGAAAAAGTCCGAAATGAAGTCGCCGCACTTTTCTTTCGCTTTAACTGCATGAAAATGAGTAGAGTGAAATTTTTAGGTACAGTACTAAAGATTTTTACCACAGGGAACATTTTGAATGATTTTATTAGCAAATCAGCAATAGAGTATGCTAACATATGTATGTACATACACGCATACTTGTAGATATAAGGCGCTATTCTGTGATGAAAATTTCACGTTTTTTATTTTATTCTTTTTCACTTTGTTGATTTTTGTTTTTTTTCAGCCAAGTGGCAAATCGCTGGTCAAAAGTGGGTGTTACATGTGTACACCAGTGATGGACGATAGTTAGAAAATTAAGCAAAAAACGGTAGCAGAGCACATAGCTGGAGATGCGAGGCAGAACTGCAAGCAGCGTGCGGTGCTGGGCTAAGGTGTGGTGGTAATTTATGAGTGGCCAAATATGCATTTGTGTATGATTGCAGGTAAAGTATACGCCACACAATTTTATGAATTTGAGAAGCGAGGGCAAATTTGCCGCATAAGTGCAAATATCTTAGCATGTGTAGGTGTTTGTATAATGTGCTAGTGAATGTGCGCAATATGCGAATGTACCTACATATGTACATATGTATGCAAAGAATTCGCTTTTAATTGGATCAATAATCGGATACTTTTTGCTGCTTTTTTACCCAATTAATGGCGAATATATTCAGCATATTACGGTATATGTAATTTCGTATCAGCCAATGCATGTATGAGTGTGTAAAAGTACATATATCTATGTATGTACATTAGACGGCATCACCAAAACAAGTTGCGGGTTTTCCGCCGGGATTAAAAAATTTATTATATTTTATGACGTCCACCAAAATATTTCGGAAAAATATTAAGATTTAAGTGAGCTGGACCGATTTTAAAATACCTCCAAAAATGGAGTTTTTTATGAATAAAAATAGTTTCTTAGAAACGTCTTTGAATAAAAATCCCCTCAAGTGACAAAACGGTTTAAGCTTAAAAAATTAGCATAAAAATATTCGAAACAAGTAAGAAAGTCTAAGTTCGGGCGGAGCCGAACATTAAATACCCGGCGCAAGTATTAAATATATGTTTTTTCACCTTTCCGAAACCTACCGCTAGATGGTAAGCCGGGGTGTATCAATTTTGAGTAAATTAACGTCCTTCAATTTCGAAATATTGAAGTTTCAAGCATTTCTGAAATTTACCGTTATATGA
>NW_016159581.1:3182-3282 GCF_001687245.7 Rhagoletis zephyria
TTTGCTTTCATGTGGCAAGCACAATAACCACACCGAGTTTGGTACAAATTGGTAGAACGGTTACCGATATACATATATGTGATCATAAGTGGCCGGCTCC
>NW_016159581.1:8199-24648 GCF_001687245.7 Rhagoletis zephyria
CCACAATTGCCGGCATGTGACATGACTTTGTTATTATTGTTAGAGGCCGCTGCGGCAGCGGCTGCTGCGGCGAGCACATTCGAAGCGGAAAGAGCACTGGGCGAGCACGGAGCGCTGTGTGGGCCGGTGGCAGTGGCGCTCACCGAGGGCAGACAGGCAGTGATGCCACTATTTCCACTCGCACCGGCACCAACAGTCAAATTGAGCGGCGAATTGAGTGCTGCTGCTGCAGCCGCTGAAGCGCTGATACCTGCCGCTAATCCCTGAAGACTTGCTAATGCTGCAGCCGTCGCCGGAGTGACATTCTGGCCCACACTAACCGGCGTGGCCGTGCCGTCGGGTGGTGTGTGCAGGTTGGGATGTTGCGAGTGGAGATGGTGGTGATGATGGTGAATGCCATTGCCGCCGCCATTGGCATGTTGCATGTGATGATGTTGTTGTTGTTGTTGTTGCTGCTGTTGTTGTTGTTGTTGTTGCTGCTGCTGCTGAAGCGTAGCTAAATTTTGTAATTTTTGTAAATTTATCATGTCTTGCACTGCGGAGTGTAGATACGGTTACGAGGAGTGCATAATTGTTGTTGTTATTGTTATTGGTGGATTTGTGAACAACATTTTGTTTTTGTTTTTGATAATGAAGTTGAATGCGATGGTGACGGCCAATGTGCAGTGTGATGGAAGCAGAGCGGTGTGTTAGGGGTAGGAAAGAGTAAAAATGAGACAAGTTGCAAGTTATTAGTAAAATTGTGTGGGTCTCGCTTTGATGAGTTAAATTATGTGTTCTGTGTCCTGTGTCCTGTGTCCTGTGTCTCGTCTGCAGGCCATTACAAAGGTCTATTATATTGCTAGTAGGTTGCCTGTTCGCTTGTTTTGTATGAGTAGATTTAATGTATTTTGTAAGTACATATGTGCAAGTGTGTGATGATTCTCTGTTTCGGCGATTAGTTGAACAGTTATGGGGATTCCCTAAACGCTTAAAGGATACTCGAGTTAATTGAAACAATTAAAGGGTTCAATTAAGATGAAGCGAGCGGGTCTTTGGATTTAAAAAAAAATATATTGTCTTTCAATAATAAAAAGCTTTGAATGACAGATTTTAATCTTTATTAAGCTCGCTCTAATTTTTTTTGGAGAAAGTAAAAAAGGGGCTGAGAAGGAGTCTGCCTTCGGTGTCATTAGGCACAAGAAGCTAAGTATGGCTGCAAGTATTTTATATACTAAAAAAAACAGCCATGATTAAACAATTTAAAAAAAGGCAAATAAAAAATAAAAATTGGTTTAAAAAATCAATGTTTCATTTTTCTTCAATGTTAAATTTTTAGCCGACTGCAAGGTTATGAATTCTTCGGAATATTTTTTTTTTTTATGTATGTTACCGCATAACTTTGGACTACGTCAACCGATAGGTAGTGTCTCAGAGGTAGTCCCATACTAATCTGGTTTAGATCTGATGATTGAATCATAAAAAAATTAACGGTACTCCTAAATTTTTATATGAGAATTGAAGTCGGTTTTTTTTGCTTAAAAATTACTTGTTTTTCAATAAAAAACTTTACGCAAATTTCGCAATCGGTTTCGGTCCTTAAATTTTTCGAAAAAATATATGTATTAGGAAATTTATAATTTTTTTCATCTGATTAATATGTATCTAAATCAAGTTTTGAATCAAATTTTCCATAAAAATTTCTATTTGGGTCGGAAAATGATTCGTATTTAAATTTATCGATCGAGATGTTTATGAGAAATTGTATTATTAATTATTTGTTGTTTTATTTAAAATTTTTAGCCATCTTAAGCTGATTCATCTTCTACGAAAATTAGATTCAAAGTTTTCCACAAAAATTATTTTATCAGGCTCCTAAAATAATTCATATTAAAATTTTAAATTTTCATAAAGAAATAGTAACTTACTAAAAGCTTATTTTTTTGTAAATCACTGTAAAATTTATACCAATTTTTCATATTCAATTAGCATTAAAATTAAACTTTTCTGAATTTCAAGGTCAGCACAAAGTGTTTTCCAAAACAACTAATATTAGGATTTTTTTATTGTAAATCATTGGAACTCCTTATTTTAAAAATTTAATTTTTTCAGTTCACAATAATATTTATTGATTCACAAAAACATTTTAAAGTATCTCTTTAATTTAAAAATTTTTGTCTTTCGACACTAATAAACTTGAAAAGAAAAAAATGGCTAATGAAAATCAGTGAATAAAACAAAATTAAGCTCAGTTTTACTATTCATTACATATTTTTGATGAAATAGCCAAAAATCATTAAATATATCTATATTTTTTGAGCGGGCACCAGCAATAGAAGTCGTAATGTGCATTGCCCATTTAATCGAAAAACTACAAATAAAAGAAAAACAAACGAAAATTTTAGCTAAACCCTAAATTAAATATAACGATTCCTTTTCACATTGCGTCTGAGCTCTTTTTTCTAAAATGCTGCAACTTCATTAATTGAGAGGACTCCCCCTGCCTTGTCTTGTTGTTATTGTAATGTTTTAGTATGAGTATTTCTTTTTTTTTAATAAAATTGGCTTTCGATATGTACTCACTAGTTCCGTTTAGATGCGCCTGCGCTGCCGCTGCTGCTACCGCCAATGCTGAAGCTGAAGCCTTCGCCTGCTGCTCGTGATCCTCAGCATCCGACAAGCGACTAAGTTGATCTCGGCCATCGCAATCTTCGCCCACATCGGTGTCGATTTGCATTGGCTGCGGCGAAGTGGCTGGCGACATTTCGTGGGACTCATGCGATTGATGCGAATGAGCATCATTGTGATTGACCAGTGAGGCAGCCTTGGCTAAACTCTGATAAAATTCCAATTCCTTGACATGATCCTTGTCGTAGGAGTTCTGATTGTGCAAGTCATGTAGGCTGCTATTACTAATCGGTGAATTAATTTTATGGCTGATGATCTCTTTGTCGTAGTCCTGAAGAGAGAGAGAGAGAGAAGAGAAAAACGATTGATATATTTGTGATATTCCAGATTTCGTGTCGAAATAAATAAATATTTTAAATAGTACTGAATATTGTAGTACACTAAAATAATGACACATTGAAGTATTTTGTATACAAAGCAGCTATGTAATAGCAATTCAACTGACGGTCAACTGTTGCATTCGATAGAGAAAAAAAATTGCTCATACGCACTGTCGCTTCCCTACAATAAATGCCAATGCCAGTCATTGAAAGAAAAATAAAACATATTTTTGCCCTTGCACATGCCAATAGTCTATTAAATAATACCTAGCCTAGCATTCAACAGTAGCAGCGCCAAAATTAGCTGAGTGTATGTGCGTGTGTTTGTAGCAGCAATCAGCATTTAATAGCCAGCTTTCAGCAGTCAACATACGTCGCATCGTACAGCAAGCAACATGTCGGTATTAAGTGACTTTATTAAATTATATTTGTATTATGTAATTACACAATATGTTTGCTGTTTGCTGGCATTGCCAGTGTGACTCACAAATAATATATGCAAATAGGAATTATCGCAATGTGCTGTGTGTGGCAATGTAAATACATATGAGAGGCAGCGGAAGTGTTTCTGCTGCTGCTGCTGCTGCCAGTCTAATTACGAATTTTCATAATTCCCTTAATAAGTATGATATGTATAAATGTATGTAAGTGTGTGTGTGTGTGTGTTTGTTCAGGGAATATCAGTGACAATAATAGCTGCAGTTAAAGTAATCTACAGCTTGCCAGTTCATTTGCTGTTGCTCTGCTATTATGCTAATAAATTAAATGTATGCTTGGATGTGTTGGATTGTAATTTTATTCAATTTTATTGTTTAAGTCATTTCACACGTTTGCCTGCTTTAATTTTGTGCTAGTTTGTTTGTTTATTTCTTGTTTGGTATTTGCACTGTTGCACTGCGAGACTGACACTAATTCATGCAGAACATTTTACTTGTCATTGCTGCTTTTAATGCAGCTCATTTAAATACTAGAAGCGGATAAACATACATAGGTATTATAATCATGTGTTAAACATATTTAATATGCGCTATTAGATTTAATGTGTAGGAAGACGTTTAATAATGGGAGAGAGAGAGAGAGACAGACAGAAGTGTAGAAAATTAAAGGCATATGGAACACGAGAGGCATGTAGGGCAGTGTTGCCATTTTGGTTCTTTTGGAGCTAAATTTAGCTCTTTATTTTTCTATTTAGCTCCGAAAATTGGGTTTTAGCTCCTAAATCTTTTTTAGCTCTTTTCAAATTTATCTAGCACTTTTTTTAGCTCCATTAAGTTTTATTTGTATTTGGTACATATAAGCCAAGACTTAAGCGTTGATAAAATGGAAAATTTCGAGATGCAGTGTATCCACCATAAATCTTGGATCTAGGTTAAAGAATTCAAAAACTAATTAAAAGAAAATCATTTTCTGGTAGCGCCGATTTCGTTTTACCTTACTAATTTTACCTTTAAGGAGAGCTAGAAGTAAAACTTTCCAAAAAAATTTTGCGAAAAAATTATTCAAATCAAATATCTGAAATTACAGATTCTAACAGTTTGTAAAGTATTTTTATTTCACGGTTATAAGCAACGAATTGGCATTATATTTGCACCTTATTTTGGCTTTAAAAGACTTTTTCAGCACTTAAACTTATAGAATTTGTTGTTTTTATTAAAACTGCAGAAAATGTAAAAACAACCTTACCTCAATAAATGCTTAACCTTTACAAAAATATATAGCTTTTCATTTTAGCTACCATTAGTATTATTTAGCTTTTTTTTCGACCGTTTTAGCTCCAAACCAAATTTTTCTCTGGCAACACTGATGTAGGGATCAGAAATAGCATAGGAAACAATTATAATTCAAATACGGGAAAAAAGGGCTTTTTGGGCAAAAATTTTGTATTCTTAGACTGTATTTGATACTGGAGCTAGAAGGTTGAACAAAGAACTATACATACTTTGTTTACACCAAAGCATGGAATTTAAAATAAAAGTGCATCTGCTTCTCTTTTAAGGGCTCCAGTGGGTGATCTAAATACCACAAGCAAGTACTTATGAAGCGAGCATATCTGTGTCTAACAAAAATGTTTGAATATTATTTCCTTTTTGAGTTGGGAATAGGTACTAGAAAACATTGTTAAACAAAGAAGATATGTACATTAGGCTGTGTAATTTTTGAGCAACTTTTTTTTTCAAATAAAAAACAGGCTATTAACTTTCAAAAAAGTGAAAAAAAGAGCCCTTAAAAATTTGAGCACTTAATATTAGCATTAAGTGGTGCCTGTTCCTAACTTTCCATTTCACATATAAATAACATGCGACAAAAATGTTTCGTTTTTCTTATTTTTGTAGCTTGACATATAAGCATTGTAAAAATAACGTGAAAAATTATTTTGGTAGGAAATTGAATTGCACAAAAATATTTACTCTAACGAAAAAAATACGCATAACTATTAGTTGTTTACGCAATATTTTCATGATAAATTTCCTGTTCAGAAAATTATAGGTATGTAATAGTATGTATGTTTTATTATTCTTCAAGATTTAATTTTTTTTAGGGTTATAGTTTAACATTTTTACAAAACCAAAGAATGTTCTAAGTTTAGTTATAGTAAACAGAAGTATGGTATGCCTTTTTGTTATGTATTTTGTCCACTAACCAAAACACTTTCTTATTAATTACAGATGAATTCAATACATTCTTGCCTGCATTTGTTTTGTGCCGGCGATGGTCATAGCTGTATCCACTGGAGAATTTTAACTTCTCATCCCACCGACTGAAGGTACAATTAGAAGCTGTATTCAGACTAAGAAAAGCACTAATATTCTTTTCCTTCCCCAACTTAGCATTGCGGACATGACAGAGGGCAATGTCGGAGCAGAGAGGAGCACCCAACCTCATCCTCGCATCTTCGTACATGCCATACGATGTACACGAACCACCGTCAATATCCTTCAGGCAACTCACCACCTGAGCGGAGCAAAGGCATAAGTATGTTAGCTTGCTGTGACACCAATGCAGCCCACACGGCTTGGAACAGCTCGAACATCACCATTTGTAATAAGGGATAAGATCAATTACGTTTCTATTTGATTTTAATATTTTTTTCCTCTCAGTTTAGAGATGTATGCAATCAAGATGACGGCAAGGCTTGTGAACACGATCGACCTAGCTCCATCTGAATTTGCCTTCGTTGTTGACAATCAAGCTGCCATCAATTTCAAATTCAAGTTCAAACAAAAAAAAACTAAAGGAAACTTACATTTTACGCCGCCGCTGAATAGAAATGATTGTTTATTCTTTTTAATTGCAAAATCGTACGGAGCGCTGAAAGACAACTCTTTTAACTCGCTAATTCGGTGATATTTCTTTTTAAAGTTTATATTAAAGTCCAATTGGTATGTCGCCGCATGAAAGATGGTATTCACTCTAAACATTTATTTCTTATTTTCTAAGATTGGTTTAGTTTATTTGGAATATTACCAATTCGAGCTTTAAATACCTTAAATACTTTAATGAGTGGCATTCGCGCTTTTATGTTGGACTAATAATATATATAAACATCTTCTTCGATTCTCCACTGCACTGAGGTCCTTGTCAATGCTATCATAGTTAATAGCCATTTGCGATGCGACGATGGTGTTTAATGCAATTATGTTAATTTCCTATGCAAATAGCCTGTCGCGCATTTAATTGCAAGCGCTAGCAACATTTTTCACACAGGCACGGGCAGCAGCGAGTCCTTAACAGAGAGAACAGACTACCACCACCACACACACCTAAACCAAATATCATTAGCCACGCGCTAGGCTACCTTTTTCAAGTTTTTTTTTTCAAACTTTACTTCTTACTTTGCAGCTCTATCGCCTAGCGGCGGCAACTGTCGGGACGTCGCAGTAACGCGCTTTAAATGCAAACCTTGGTGTGAGCAAGGGTGAACCTTAAGGGTAATAGTGGCCAGTATTAATTGCCAATAATTACTATTGGTTTCGCCAAGAGCGTTTTGTTGCTTATTTTTCTTACTTTTTGTCGTTTTCTTGTTCAAACATTTTTCAAATGTTGCGGGTCAGGTGCGACCTTTTTTGCTATGTTATCTTTGTTTCGTTTGCCTCGATGCTGTTTATTTTTGCGATTTGTTTAACACCCTTAATGATTTTTGTTTTTTTTTTGTTTTTCGCATTTCGCCTTGCTTTTTGTTTTCACCTTCTATTTTTACTCAGTTTGTTTTTATATTTAATTTGCAGCATTAGCATTAAGTACGGTATCAGTGGGCGAGTAAACGAGTGGACGAAAATGCTTACCTTCTAAGGTAAAAGCAGCGCCAATCAGTGGAAAGTGGTCAGTGCAAAGATCGCTTAGAGTACTTTTTGTGTCGCCTTAGCTGGCTTAGGTAGTATTTAAAGGACGCCAGGCAATCGCATTCGTTTACCGCAATTAAAAGGCAGCCAAGTGGGTTTGTTAATTCAAGTAGCAGCGCTTTGCTAAGTGGGCAAAATGTGGGCGGTTTTAATTGGGTATAAACATTGGGAAATTATTGATATATTTACTCTCACTCACGTATTTCCAATTGCACCTGAGCTGTCGAGTTATTATAAATAATTCGATTAATGTATGTGTAAATAAAATGAAGGGTTATTATTATGTATATATTTTATTTTTAGAGCTGCCGAGGAAAGTATTGTCACTGTAAAAAAAGCGATAGCCATTTCTTCGCTTCGCTCAAGCCCGCTCTGGGTTTGTGAATGACGGAATTTTTCGCAGCTCACTATAGCGCTGAAAATTAAATTTCTTCAAACAAATTTTAGGAATGCTAGATATTTAGAGCACTAAGGACGGCGCGTAGTCTGGGTGCTGTTTTCTGCATGCGTTCTTTTCGTGCTTAATTCCGGCAAAAAAAGGACGCTGAAGTATATAACATATCCATTATTTTCAGTTCCATTCAAAATCTTAGTTTTTCTTCCTGCTCCTTGCTTAGGTTAATCTAACTATTTTAGTATTCTTAAGTGGCTGAATGTGATAGAGGTTGTCCTAAAAAATATTTTATGTGCTGGTTTAAGATCTATATCTAAGGTACAAAACGTGTCTTATTTGCTATTATTATTTAGGGCCAAAGTATGTTTTATTTCTGAAACTATTTTATTCCGATAAAGGCTCATGACGCTCCCTGAAAAAATTAATTAAGAAAGACTGAGAAAACATAAATCTGTGTACTGCCCTATTGAAAGGCAGAAGGGGGTGAATTTACATATGTGCAACTGATTTTGGAACTGAAAGCGAAAAGAAAGATGTCGCTTCATGCCAACTTAAATAAATATCTAAGTCTTATTTTAAACCCTCCACAAATCGCCTTAAAACGCTATTTCAACGGCAGCCGCTTATCTGCATCAATCAGCATAGTTGCCCCAGCACAAAACCAGCCACATTATACTCAACTTCCATACAATCAGTCTGCTCATCGCCGTATTCAATTGAGCATTCGCAAATCTGTTGAAAAGTTAATTCACATTTCACATCAATGCATATGACCAACTTCATTTTAATTTTCAACGTTTTTTCGCTCATTCTACCTTTGCAGGCGACAGAAAAGGCGCAAGCGACGGAATGGCAGAAGGTTCGATAAATTTAAAAAGACAGGCATACAGACACACTTGCAGATGCTGTACCACTCCATATATATGTACATACGTGTATGTGTGTTGTAATCAGTGGCGTCCAATAATGATCGGTGGGTGGTGGCTGGCGTTGGTGCCAGCAAGCAAGCAGGACATTCGCACCAACCAAGCTCATACATACATACATATTTACATACAAACACGTAGAACATATGGGTAACTACTACTTATAATAGTGAATGTATGCATTTGAAACTGTTGGCGTTATGATAGCGCTGGAAAGCATTACAATTTTCAATAGCAATAACAGCAACAACAATATTCAGCATAGGTACAACAGCAAGAGTCATAAATCTCAACATGGTTTCGTTTTGCGCGCAAAACATTGAACTTTTAACGGAACGCCAGTGTGGCCACTATGCCAGGCAATGACCAGCCGAAGGCTAGTAAAGAGGCAGCCAGCTTAAAGCGTATGTACTATAAGAGTTATGAACATAGAGAAGGTAGAGCAATAATAGTACAGGTTGACCAATATACGCGCGCCTGTCCTTTAAATAATCGCGTGCATTTATTATAAGTGAGCGTATGTGCATATGTACATATCTGAGTAGGTATTAAATATAGTGTGAATGAGAGTAAGTGGAGCATTCAAAAGAGTTTCTGTGGCACGCCCTAAAGGCAGCGAGCAGCTTAAATACACTTTTGTAAATATATGTGTTGCACTAGTTTGTATGCATATGCTTAAGAATATGCAAAAGTGTGCGAAATATGTTCGCTAGCGGCCCAATGAATTGAACTCTGTTGACTGTTGGTCGCTGGCGGCTCATTGCATATGCCAAGGCGCACTTATATTAATTGAATTCATGTGATAATTACAATATGTGTAAACTTTATTATTATTACCCATTATAAATGGGTTTTTGTTGTTGTTGCTGCTGCTGTTTTTTGTACAAACCTTAAGCACCTTTTTGCTGTTAATCGGCATTTTCCGTATGATTGCGAAGTAAATGCGCTATGAAGAGCACTAACTATTGGGTGTTTCTGTATTGATTGTATGGCTGGATTGAAATAAATAATATTTAAACGTTGCTTTGAGAAAGTTCAATATTTCTGTTCATGTATGTAAATATTATACATTGAGGCTCGATTTTTCACATTTTTTTCTACAAAATCTGCATTAAATATTTAAAAAAAAATTTCACTAAAAATTGTTGATCTGGAAGAAATTTCTGACTGTAGCAAATTAAACCGATGGTCGAAAGTTGCGCACAAAAATTCAGAAAAATATGAAAAGTGAGTCCTGGCCGGTCGTACGACCTTTCTGCAATCGAAGTATCGCCCAACTGCCAGCAGCCAGGACTCACTTTTAACATTTCTCTAAATTTTTGGGCGCAACTTTTTTTTTGTGCCTCTCAAGTCTTTCTTTCAGCCCGAAGAAATTAAATTGCTTGGCTTTCAAACGGTAAATTTTGCCAACTCTATTTTTTTTATTTTCCATCGCGTGGGAAAAATTCAGTGCAGTACCGCAAATAAGTTCACATGCGCTGGTACCCATGTTGAGGTAATTTCCAAGTAAATTTGAATCCGTTATGTCAATCCGTTTTATTGTAATCGGCAGTTGAATTACAGATTGTGAAAGACACGGTTAAAATTATTTATTTCTTGCTATTTAGTAATTTCGTAATTAAAGAAATTTTTTCTTTAGAAACATTTTTTGATATAAAAAAATTCACCATTCGAAATGGAGAAAACTGCTTTCGAACACAGACCGTCTACAGACCGGCTTGGCGACATATAAAACCCCAGTTTGCATTTCTGACCGTCTGCAGACGGGATTGCCGGTTCGTAGGTCAACATTGTGTAAGAGAAAGTTGAAAATATGTCAAAGTATATCGGCGAGCCCGCCTCCAGACGGTCTTGGTTTTTCTCCCCTGTAGGCAAAAGTTACTGTCACAGATCGAAATGGACATCATTTTTGGATTTCTCGTGCTAAAATCACCCATTCCTGAATTTTTCAACTCAAAAAAAATTGGCCTACTAGAGGGTTAACGAAAACGTGACTCGTGACATTTCTAGCTGGAAGTTTTATGCTTTTGAGTGAAAATATACTTCGTTTTTGCATTTAGAAATGCTTTGATTAAGATAAAACTTAGCTAAAAAAAAAATCCCAAACATTGCGTCCGCTGCTTAAAATTATTTTGCAAGCACCACACCCTTTTCAATCGCCAGCAATGGCTCGTACGTAATGCTAGTATTAACACATTATTTGAACAAAAGAAATTGATTTCTCTTATTCGAATCCCATCTATAAAAAGATATATGACTGTATGCAAATACTCGTTGCAGGAAACGTGACCAACAAAGGACACTAAAAGCCCACCCCTCCTCCACGACAGCCCATCAGCGCGCGCACTTGTGCCTAGGTGTTCGCCAGACAGCCGCCACCACACTTACCCATGTGTGCGCATTAATGAAATTATGTGTATTTGCATTAAGCAAAGCGTATAATATGCATAAAATGTGCAATGAACGGCAATGGTAAAAAATGTATTGATGCTGCGCACTGGGGGTTGCAAAAATATTTGCCTAACGCTGCGACCTTAAAAAAAAAACCAAAAAAAAAGCGAAATTAAAACATAAGCAGTCATGCAAGGGTGAGTCTGCCCCGAAGCGCCTAAAAACAAATAATAAGTCAATGAGCAATTCCCGCGGCGGCGCTTGCAATTTCGATGCGCTTGGCCTTTTTCAGCCGAGTTGAACCTGCCTCCAATGGCATAAGAGTTGCATATAAAAAATGTACATAAAGTGCAGCAGTTGACCAGAAGTGCAGAAAAATTGCATTTTCAAAACCAAAACGAAGCGAAGGAACGAAGAAAATCCGTCAGGAAATTAAAAGAAACGCGTAGAAAAAAGCAAAGTGTCTGACTAAACGGCAACCGCGTAAAACCAACCCCCTTTTGTGGCAAACGGCAAGGGCGGCGAGGTGTAGGCAGAAATTTTTGCAATTAATGCCACTAAAGTGCCGAGCAGAATGGTGGAAGTGGAAGAGCGCGTATGCACCCTGAAACTCAGCAACTCATTAAAAAATGAATCGGCCAAGCAAAATTTCCAATTTATCTAAGTTTTTGCTTTTATTTTGGCAATTTTATGCGCAGCCCCCCTTACCCACACACCACACAAAAGCCACTGCTGCATACATTCACTCCAGCTGCCATTCGCTGCGTCCGCGGGTTGAGTTTGTGCTGTGAAATCAAATATTCGGCGGTGCGTATGCCAACTGCATTTGACCGTAACGCGTTCAATGTTTCCAAAATTTCTTTTATTTTCAGCCACCCAACGGCTTTCGATAGCGTTGCGGCCCTCTCTTCTTTAACAACTCCATATTTGCGTATGTAAGCGTGCATGTATGCGTGCGTGTTTGATTTTAAATTTTTTTCCGTTTTCGTTTTGTCGCTGTACTCTGGTCACATGTGTGTTGTTTGTATGATAATTTCGCGGTACATAGCCTAAAAGTATGCAGCGAGCGCGCCAAAAACGACACATGAAAAGATGCCAGTACAGCAGCATTTTCTGCCTCCCGTCTAGGCATTTCAGCATCTGTCTGGCACGTATGTAAGTACATTCATCCCATAGAAGCACACATATCCAACAGAACAAGCTCATCGCGTACCATACCACGCCCAACCTCTTTGTGCCTTGTGCAAAATCGGCTTTATCGCCAGTCGCCGCCGTTGATGTCGCTTTTGGGCGCTGTATTCTGCTTGCTGTTGATTTTCGCAATAATTCAATTCATTTTCTATTTTTCGTTTTTACATTTTCTCCCCCTTCCCGCCTATTTTATTTTGCCATTTTGCAGCCAGCACAGTCAAAACATTAAAAATTCGTAGAATAAAAATAAAAGTTATTAAAAAGTAAAAGAAAATGAGTTGAAATTGTGCTAAAAATGAAATAAAAGTATATGTTGAAAATTATTGCCGTTCGTTCAAATGGAGAGAGCCTAGTGACCAATGCCCCACGCTCCATGCCCCATGTCTGTTGGCAAGCAGAACACGATTGACCAGTCACCCCGCCTACCCACACGCCCAGTGCTGGCCAGCAGCAACCCTTAACTGCGACACCCAACCCATCGGTGCAAACAAAGCAAATGTGCATACATTGCGCCACTGGACTGGCGAAAATTTCGTTGCTGCTACATACATACATACATATGTAGATGTATTTATGTATGTGTTCATGTGCGTGTGTGTGTGCATATTGCTTATTCTTTGTTTTGTTTTGTGTCAAATTTTTCTTGCTTTTACTTTGTGCTTCACTCGATTTTTCGCGCGCCAAAAAAATATGAAAAAGTAGCGCAGTCGAGCACTCGTTGCTCAAAAAGGTTTTCGTATGCAAATATAAAATTAAATGCATATTTTTTTTTTACTTTGCTTTGCATGCTTTTTGGAGATTTACATATGTAGAATGGAAGACAAGCATACTTTTTGGCGTGGCATAGCATTGCATTGGAGTGCGATAAAACGTGAGCAAGTACGTTGTACTAATTTTACAGACGTCTGTTGAGAGAGATAGTCTGGCGAAATACGGTGTATAGCGGGGATGCTGCTTATGCAACGTTTTTTTATGGAAGAATAAGCAAAAATAGAAAAAGTCAGACAAATTGGCGTTCTGCGTTTATCGGAAAGAGAATAACCAATATTATAGGTACGAGAAGATACAATTTTTAATGGATTTTTAGTTTAAATATTTTTTTCATTGGATCAAGGATATCTACCACCTCATAGCGCATGACTCTGTTGTGTCCCAATCCCACACCAGCTTTGAGGTAACCGCGTGTGCTTTCAGTGCGAGCAACCCCACTTTCTGAATACTGTCCCAGACATGGTTCACTAGCATGCACCGCAGCCTGAAAGACAAAACTAGCTTGGACCATGCTAGCGAAAACGAGCCTTTTGGCCTGTATGGCATCTAAGCTCCAATGCCATAGTCAATCTTGGAAACATCAGTATCTCAAACACGGGTATCCTGGCGTTGTTTGAAGCTGTTCATTGTTCCAATGGGTTGTATTAGGAAAAAATAAGTTATGTGTGAGTTTAAACCTGAAAAGGCACTGATCCACAAAACTAATTCGCCATTTACTTCGTATCGTAGAGATGCCTGCTTCAAGTCCTGCTTCTTGAAAGGCGACAGGTCGAGAGGCGGCGAAAGTAGGGATGCAATTTTTGAGGAGAAACATGAATACAGCGATGTTTTGATATATCGGAGAAATGAACATCAATGCTTACATACATACATCGCCAGGAAATCATCGATATATCTATGGTTTCCGGTGCTTTACAATTGGTAAAGCTCTATTTGAATTTAAAGGAAAATTTAATAGTACTCAATCCCATCCAATTCAATTACAGAAATATGTATATACAAATAGATTTATTTCCCTGTATTTAGCCTTCCTATAAAAATTCACAACGCCTTAAGGGCGGAAGTGTTTGCAATACTGCAAGTAACCGAATGTATAATTGGCGAAAGGAGGCATGGACATAAAATCAGATTCTGCAGTGACAGCCAAGCTGCTGTAAAAACTTTGGAACTCGTTCTCACTTCTACAAAAATAGTCCAGGAATGTAAGTTGAGGCTGAACTGGGTCGAAAGGAGGAACTAGCTTGAACTTAAATGAGTGCAATCGGGTCCATCAAGGATTTCATTAATAAAACTCATGAGAGCCGTTGGCGTAGTGCACCACCTGCAAACCTGCAAACATCCAAGTGCAACAGGAAAATTCCTTCTCAGACAAAGAAGGAGTGATCTTCGAACGAACGACATATGGTTACCTTAGGCATCATCAACGATGTGCTGTGCACATCTTGTTTGCGGTATGAGAATAGTACAGAACATTTTCTCTGCCGCTGTTCGGCCTTCGCCAGACTTAGTTGGTACGGTATATCTTTGGGTCGGATGTATTGAGACTGAACGAGCTACATTCTCTTTCCTCTCAACAAACTGCTAAGACTAGAAACGTTTTTGTAGAAAACTTCATCTGAATAACTGCCACAAATTCACAATTTTATCGCCTTCTTTTTTAAAGCAGAAAGCTCTATGAGATTTGTTTGAAAAAAAAACATAAACAAGAAAAATATAGCATACTTATAGGAAATCAAAGCGCTCTTTTATCGCTTACTTCATAGAGTAACATTTCGCTCGTATCGCCACCTGTAGAAGAGGATTATCTGGTATTCTCTTATCACCTCATAAAATTATATCTAACTATTTCAATTTGATTTCTGCAGAAGAATTTGACCTGATTTTATGCAACTAGAACGGAACAGAAAACCGGGAAGCGCCCATCACCCTAGTCCATCTCTAAATATCAATTTTCTGTCATAACAACAGCAATTGTGAATTACTGAAAGAGCCAGCAAGATTTTTTATAGTTATGGCAAGAAAAACAAATCATTTTTAATTTCGATGTAGCTGAATTATATAGGTTTTTCAATGGCTGTTACCCAACCTAAAAAAAATTATTAAACACTTGAATTTTTAGTTCTGTCACCTATCCAATTTCTAACGAACAACGCACGACGGGCGTGGGTGCAATCAGCCATTATTATATTTTTTTTGGTTCAATTCAAATTGCAAAATTGTCACTTATCTAAAATTTCCAATTAACACCAGCACTAAGTGAGCTGAGCAGCCATCAGACGATTACAAACACAGACACACGCGAATATTGCACTTTTTGAATATTTTATTGCACGTATTTATGTGTATGGCTGTGGGTGTAAAGTGTGGTGTTAAATACTTTTGCTGTACTACGCCGCGCCTCCCCCTTGTATCGCCCATCGCACCACTGACTCACCTCATAGCAAATCAACGAAAAAAGAAAGGCAAAAATACTCGATGCGACCGGCGTCCGAGCGAAAATTAAAATCAAAACAAAAAGAAAATATTGTTTGTACAAACAACAACAGGCGCATACAATGCATAACAAAGTAAATGGAAGAAAAAATTTCTGAATGGCTGAAAGGATGGCAACAGCAAAGGAAATGTGCGCCAGTGAAGATAAAAAGTTGTAAAAATGCGGCGAGTAAAAAGTGCAAAACCAAAAAGAAAGCAAAAAATGTTAACACGCGACAAATACAACGAACAAAATAAAAACGTAAAAATACAACAACAACAACGGCTCAACAATAAAAACGAACATTTTAAAGTACATAGGTAATAAAAAAAAATATGAATTAACAGGAAGCATTGACAAGCGCACGGCCGCGAACGTCCGCGACGAGATAGTACTTGGCAACAACCGACAATCCGAGGATACGCGTTAATGTTGCAAGCAGGCAGGCAGGCCAGGATGAGGGCGCCGCTGTGCGGTGGTCGGCGGCACCCAACATTAATGAAGCTTAAGAAAAAAAGATTAAAAGTATAAAAAGTGCAAAAGAAAAATCACCAAGGCAGAGGAGAACTTGAAAATGAGTGTGAAACGAAATGTTGGAGAAAGGACGCGACAGGCCAGGCAGACAGCGCGGCAGGCAGTGTGCGCGCACTTACAATGTCAACCCGCAGACCCCAGCAGGCATAGGAGGGCGCAGCTACGATTGCCAAACAATAGCGGCAACTGCAGCCACCCACGCGATGAAGTGCACGAACGCGCATTCGACAAATCGCTGGGGAATAAACGCTTGTTTGCTTGGTTTGCACAACTGGCTGGGTACTAGGCGAAGGGGACGAGCACGGGGATTGAGCAGAGAAGACGAATTGTGTGGGGGGGTGAGTGAGCGAGGTAGAGTAGAATAATGTGCGCTAGAATTTTGAAGCAAGCGCCTGGCTACAGACCTAAAACGCCAGCCACTGACCATTGCCGCCACCCACAT